>NC_052151.1:2732769-2761314 GCF_902713615.1 Scyliorhinus canicula | reverse complement strand
AGGCAGCAGCGTTCAACCCGGGTCCCTGGCACTGTGAGACCAGCAGTGTTAACCCGGGTCCCTGGCACTGTGAGACCAGCAGTGTTAACCCGGGTCCCTGGCACTGTGAGACAGCTGTGTTAACCCGGGTCCCTGGCACTGTGAGGCAGCAGTGTTAATCCGGGTCCCTGGCACTGTGAGACAGCAGTGTTAACCCGGGTCCCTGGCACTGTGAGGCAGCAGTGTTAACACGGGTCCCAGGCACTGTGAGGCAGCAGTGTTAACCCGGGTCCCTGGCACTGTGAGGCAGCAGTGTTAACCCGGGTCCCTGGCACTGTGAGACAGCAGTGTTAACCCGGGTCCCTGGCACTGTGACGCTGCAGTGTTAACCCGGGACCCTGGCACTGTGAGGCAGCAGTGCTAACCCGGGTCCCTGGCACTGTGAGACAGCAGTGTTAACCCGGGTCCCTGGCACTGTGAGGCAGCAGTGTTAACCCGGGACCCTGGCACTGTGAGGCAGCAGTGTTAACCCAGGTCCCTGGCACTGTGAGGCAGCAGCGTTAACCCGGGTCCCTGGCACTGTGAGGCAGCAGTGTTAACCCGGGTCCCTGGCACTGAGAGACAGCAGTGTTAACCCGGGTCCCTGGCACTGTGAGACAGCAGTGTTAACCCGGGTCCCTGGCACTGTGAGACAGCAGTGCTAACCCGCGACCCTGGCACTGTGAGGCAGCAGTGTTAACCCGGGACGCTGGCACTGTGAGACAGCAGTGTTAACCCGGGTCCCTGGCAATGTGAGGCAGCAGTGTTAACCCGGGTCCCTGGCACTGTGAGACAGCAGTGTTAACCCGGGTCCCTGGCACTGTGAGGCAGCAGTGTTAACCCGGGTCCCTGGCACTGTGAGGCAGCAGTGTTAACCCGTGTCCCTGGCACTTTGAGACAGCAGTGTTAACCCGGATCCCTGGTACTGTGAGACAGCAGTGTTAACCCGGGTCCCTGGCACTGTGAGACAGCAGTGTTAACCCGGGTCCCTGGCACTGTGAGACAGCAGTGTTAACCCGGGTCCCTAGCACTGTGAGACAGCAGTGCTAACCCGGGTCTCTGGCACTGTGAGGCAGCAGTGTTAACCCGGGTCCCTGGCACTGTGAGACAGCAGTGCTAACGTGGGTCCCTGGCACTGTGAGACAGCAGTGTTAACCCGGGTCCCTGGCACTGTGAGACAGCAGTGTTAACCCGGGTCCCTGGCACTGAGAGACAGCAGTGTTAACCCGGGTCCCTGGCACTGTGAGGCAGCAGTGTTAACCCGGGTCCCTGGCACAGTGAGACAGCAGTGTTAACCCGGGTCCCTGGCACTGTGAGACAGCAGTGTTAACCCGGGTCCCTGGCACTGTGAGGCAGCAGTGTTAACCCGGGTCCCTGGCACTGTGAGGCAGCAGTGTTAACCCGGGTCCCTGGCACTGTGAGACAGCAGTACTAACCCGGGTCCCTGGCACTGTGAGACAGCAGTGCTAACCCGGGTCCCTGGCACTGTGAGGCAGCAGTGTTAACCCGGGTCCCTGGCACTGTGAGGCAGCAGTGCTAACCCGGGTCCCAGGCACTGTGAGACAGCAGTGTTAACCCGGGTCCCTGGCACTGTGAGACAGCAGTGTTAACCCGGGTCCTTGGCACTGTGAGACAGCAGTGTTAACCCGGGTCCCTGGCACTGTGAGACAGCAGTGTTAACCCGGGTCCCTGGCACTGTGAGGCAGCAGTGTTAACCCGGATCCCTGGCACTGTGAGGCAGCAGTGCTAACCCGGGTCCCTGGCACTGTGAGGCAGCAGTGTTAACCCGGGGCCCTGGCACTGTGAGGCAGCAGTGTTAACCCGGGGCCCTGGCACTGTGAGGAAGTAGTGTTAACCCAGGTCCCTGGCACTGTGAGACAGCAGTGCTAACCCGGGTCCCTGGCACTGTGAGACAGCAGTGCTAACCCGGGTCCCTGGCACTGTGAGGCAGCAGTGTTAACCCGGGTCCCTGGCACTGTGAGGCAGCAGTGTTAACCCGGGTCCCTGGCACTGTGAGACAGCAGTGTTAACCTGGGTCCCTGGCACTGTGAGACAGCAGTGTTAACCCGGGTCCCTGGCTCTCTGAGACAGCAGTGTTAACCCGGGTCCCTGGCACTGTGATACAGCAGTGCTAACCCGGGTCCCTGGCACTGTGAGACAGCAGTGTTAACCCTAGTCCCTGGCACTGTGAGACAGCAGTGTTAACCCGGCTCCCTGACACTGTGAGACAGCAGTGTTAACCCGGATCCCTGGCACTGTGAGACAGCAGTGTTAACCCGGGTGCCTGGCACTGTGAGGCAGCAGTGCTAACCCGGGTCACAGGCACTGTAAGGCAGCCCCGGGTCCCTGGCACTGTGAGGAAGTAGTGTTAACCCGGGTCCCTGGCACTGTGAGACAGCAGTGCTAACCCGGGTCCCTGGTACCTGGTTAAGGATTGTTATCACTAAGGAGGGAGTGATGGGCAAGCTAATGGGGCTAAAGATAGACAAGTCTCCTGGCCCTGATGGAATGCATCCCAGAGTGCTAAAAGAGATGGCTAGGGAAATTGCAGATGCACTAGTGATAATTTACCGAAATTCACTAGACTCTGGGGTGGTCCCGGTGGATTGGAAATTAGCAAACGTGACGCCACTGTTTAAAAACGGGGGTAGGCAGAAAGCAGGAAATTATAGGCCAGTGAGCTTAACTTCGGTAATAGGGAAGATGCTGGAATCTATCATCAAGGAAGAAATTGCGAGGCATCTGGATAGAAATTGTCCCATTGGGCAGACGCAGCATGGGTTCGTAAAAGGCAGGTCATGCCTAACTAATTTAGTGGAATTTTTTGAGGACATTACCAGTGCAGTAGATAACGGGGAGCCGATGGATGTGGTATATCTGGATTTCCAGAAAGCCTTTGACAAGGTGCCACACAAAAGGTTGCTGCATAAGATAAAGATGCATGGCATTAAGGGTAAAGTAGTAGCATGGATAGAGGATAGGTTAATTAATAGAAAGCAAAGAGTTTGGATAAATGGGTGTTTCTCTGGTTGGCAATCAGTAGCTAGTGGTGTCCCTCAGAGATCCGTGTTGGGCCCACAATTATTCACAATTTACATAGATGATTTGGAGTTGGGGACCAAGGGCAATGTGTCCAAGTTTGCAGATGACACTAAGATGAGTGGTAAAGCAAAAAGTGCAGAGGATACTGGAAGTCTGCAGAGGGATTTGGATAGGTTAAGTGAATGGGCTAGGGTCTGGCAGATGGAATACAATGTTGACAAATGTGAGGTTATCCATTTTGGTAGGAATAACAGCAAACGGGATTATTATTTAAACGATAAAATATTAAAGCATGCCGCTGTTCAGAGAGACTTGGGTGTGCTAGTGCATGAGTCACAGAAAGTTGGTTTACAAGTGCAACAGGTGATTAAGAAGGCAAATGGAATTTTGTCCTTCATTGCTAGAGGGATGGAGTTTAAGACTAGGGAGGTTATGTTGCAATTGTATAAGGTGTTAGTGGGGCCACACCTGGAGTATTGTGTTCAGTTTTGGTCTCCTTACTTGAGAAAGGCCGTACTGGCGCTGGAGGGTGTGCAGAGGAGATTCACTAGGTTAATCCCAGAGCTGAAGGGTTTGGATTATGAGGAGAGGTTGAGTAGACTGGGACTGTACTCGTTGGAATTTAGAAGGATGAGGGGGGATCTTATAGAAACATTTAAAATTATGAAGGGAATAGATAGGATAGATGCGGGCAGGTTGTTTCCACTGGCGGGTGACAGCAGAACTAGGGGGCATAGCCTCAAAATAAGGGGAAGTAGATTTAGAACTGAGTTTAGGAGGAACATCTTCACCCAAAGGGTTGTGAATCTATGGAATTCCTTGCCCAGTGAAGCAGTTGAGGCTCCTTCATTACATGTTTTTAAGGTAAAGATAGATAGTTTTTTGAAGAATAAAGGGATTAAGGGTTATGGTGTTTGGGCCGGAAAGTGGAGCTGAGTCCACAAAAGATCAGCCATGATCTAATTGAATGGCGGAGCAGGCTCGAGGGGCCAGATGGCCTACTCCTGCTCCTAGTTCTTATGTTCTTATGTTCTTATGTACTGTGAGACAGCAGTGTTAACCCGGGTCCCTGGCACTGTGAGGCAGCAGTGTTAACCCGGGTCCCCGGCACTGTGAGACAGCAGTGTTAACCCGGGTCCCTGGCACTGTGAGACAGCAGTGTTAACCCTGGTCCCTGGCACTGTGTGACAGCAGTGTTAACCCGGGTCCCTGGCACTGTGTGACAGCAGTGTTAACCCGGGTCCCTGGCACTGTGAGACAGCAGTGTTAACCCGGGTCCCTGGCACTGTGTGACAGCAGTGTTAACCCGGGTCCCTGGCACTGTGATGCTGCAGTGTTAACCCGGGTCACTGGCACTGTGAGGCAGCAGTGTTAACCCGGGTCCCTGGCACTGTGAGACAGCAGTGTTAACCCGGGTCCCTGGCCCTGTGAGGCAGCAGTGTTAACCCGGGTCCCTGGCACTGTGAGACAGCAGTGTTAACCCGGGTCCCTGGCACTGTGAGACAGCAGTGTTATCCTGGGTCCCTGGCACTGTGAGGCAGCAGTGTTAACCCGGGTCCCTGGCACTGTGAGACAGCAGTGTTAACCCGGGTCCCTGGCTCTCTGAGACAGCAGTGTTAACCCGGGTCCCTGGCACTGTGAGACAGCAGTGTTAACCCGGGTCCCTGGCACTGTGAGACAGCAGTGTTAACCCGGGTCCCTGGCACTGTGAGACAGCAGTGTTAACCCGGGTCCCTGGCACTGTGAGACAGCAGTGTTAACCCGGGTCCCTGGCTCTCTGAGACAGCAGTGTTACCCGGGTCCCTGGCACTGTGAGACAGCAGTGTTAACCCGGGTCCCTGGCACTGTGAGACAGCAGTGTTAACCCGGGTCCCTGGCACTGTGAGGCAGCAGTGTTAACCCGGGTACCTGGCACTGTGTGACAGCAGCGTTAACCCGGGTCCCTGGCACTGTGAGGCAGCAGTGTTAACCTGGGTCCCTGGCACTGTGAGGCAGCAGTGTTAACCCGGGTCCCTGGCACTGTGAGACAGCAGTGTTAACCCGGGTCCCTGGCACTGTGAGGCAGCAGTGTTAACCCGGGTCCCTGGTGCTGTGAGGCAGGAGGGGTAACCCGGGTCCCTCTTGCAGATTGGATTGGATTGGATTTGTTTATTGTCACGTGTACCGAGGGACAGTGAAAAGTATTTTTCTGCAAGCAGCTCAACAGATCATTCAGTACATGGAAGAAAAGGGAATTAAACAAAATTCAAGAAAATACATGAGAATACATGAGAAGATATTCAATGTTTTAGCAGCAACTACTTCCTGTGGTAATGAATTCCACAGGCTCACCACTCTTTGGCCAACATACCATTAGCCTTCTTTACCGCCTGCTGCACCTGCATGCTTACCTTCAGCGAATGGTGCACAAGGACACCCAGGTCCCGCTGCACACTCCCCTCTCCCAATTTACAACCATTCAGGTAGTAATCTGCCTTCCTGTTTTTGCTTCCAAAATGAATAACCTCACACTTACCCAAATTATACTGCATCTGCCATTGATTTGCCCACTCGCCCAACCTGTCCAGATCTTGCTGTAGGATCCCTGCATCCTCGTAACAGGGTATAGATGGGCTGATCAATGTCAAATGGAATTAAATTCGGATAATAGAATATAGAACATAGAACATAGAACAGTACAGCACAGAACAGGCCCTTCGGCCCTCGATGTTGTGCCGAGCATTGTCCAAAACCAAGATCAAGCTATCCCACTCCCTGTCATTCTGGTGTGCTCCATGTGCCTGTCCAATAACCGCTTGAAAGTTCCTAAAGTGTCCGACTCCACTATCACAGCAGGCAGTCCATTCCACACCCTAACCACTCTCTGAGTAAAGAACCTACCTCGGATATCCCTCCTATATCTCCCACCCTGAACCTTATAGTTATGCCCCCTTGGAACAGCTACATCCACCCGAGGAAATAGTCTCTGAACGTCCACTTTATCTATCCCCCTCATCATCTTATAAACCTCTATTAAGTTGCCTCTCATCCTCCTCTGCTCGAAAGAGAAAAGCCCTAGCTCCCTCAACCTTTCCTCATAAGACCTACCCTCCAATCCAGGCAGCATCCTGATAAATCTCCTTTGCACCCTTTCCAATGTTTCCACATCCTTCCTATAATGAGGTGCCCAGAACTGCACACAATACTCCAAATGTGGTCTCACCAGGGTCATGTATAGTTGCAGCATAACCCCGCGGCTCTTAAACTCAAGCCCCCTGTTAATAAACGCTGACACACTATAAGCCTTCTTCACGGCTCTATCCACTTGAGTGGCAACCTTCAGAGATCTGTGTTCATGAACCCCAAGATCTCTCTGTTCCTCCACATTCCTCAGAACCCTGCCGTTGACCCTGTAATCCGCATGCAAATTTTTTCTACCAAAATGAATCACCTCGCACTTATCAGGGTTAAACTCCATCTGCCATTTTTCGGCCCAGCTCTGCATCCTATCAATGTCTCTTTGTAGCCGACAACAGCCCCCCCACCTCATCCACTACTCCACCAATCTTGGTGTCATCAGCAAATTTACTGACCCACCCTTCAGCCCCCTCCTCCAAGTCATTGATAAAAATCACAAATAACAGAGGACCCAGCACTGATCCCTGTGGTACACCGCTGGTAACTGGTCTCCAGTCTGAAAATTTTCCATCAACCACCACCCTCTGTCTTCTATGTGATAGCCAGTTACTTATCCAATTGGCCTAATTTCCCTCTATCCCACACCTCCTTACTTTCTTCATGAGCCGACCATGGAGAACCTTATCAAACGCCTTACTAAAATCCATGTATACGACATCAACTGCTCTACCTTCATCTACACACTTAGTTACCTCCTCAAGAGAATTCAATCAAATTTGTGAGGCAAGACTTACCCTTCAGGAATCAGTGTTGACTATCCCGGATTAAGCTGCATCTTTCCAAATGGTCATAAATCCTATCCTTCAGGACCTTTTCCATTAACTTACCGACCACCGAAGTAAGACTAACTGGCCTATAATTACCAGGGTCATTCCTATTCCCTTTCTTGAACAGAGGAACAACATTCGTCACTCTCCAGTCCTCTGGCACTATCCCCGTGGACAGTGAGGACCCAAAGATCAAAGTCAAAGGCTCTGCAATCTCATCCCTTTCCTCCCAAAGAATCCTAAAATATATCCCATCTGGCACAGGGGATTTGTCGACCTTCAGGTTTTTCAAAATTGCTAATACATCCTTCCTCAGAACATCTACCTCCTCCAGCCTACCCACCTGTATCACACTCTCATCCTCAAAAACATGGCCCCTCTCCTTGGTGAACATTGAAGAAAAGTATTCATTCAACGCCTCTCCTATCTCTTCTGACTCCATGCACAAGTTCCCACTACTGTCCTTGACTGGCCCTAACCTCACCCTGGTCATTCTTTTATTTCTCACATAAGAGTAAAAAGCCTTGGGGTTTTCCTTGATCCGACCCGCCAAGGACTTCTCATGCTCCCTCCTAGCTCTCCTAAGCCCTTTTTTTAGCTCATTCCTTGCTACCTTGTAACCCTCAAGCGACCCAACTGAACCTTGTTTTCTCATCCTTACATACTCTTCCTTTTTCCTCTTGACAAGACATTCAACCTCTTTTGTGAACCATGGTTCCCTCACACGGCCATTTCCTCCCTGCCTGACAGGGACATACCTATCAAGGACACACAGTATTTGTTCCTTGAACAAGCTCCACTTTTCATTTGTGCCTTTCCCTGACAGTTTCTGTTCCCATCTTATGCTCCCTAATTCTTGCCTAATCGCATCATAATTACCCCTCCCCCAATTATAAACCTTGCCCTGCCGTATGGCCGTATCCCTCTCCATTGCAGTAGTGAAAGACACCGAATTGTGGTCACTATCTCCAAAGTGCTCTCCCACAAACAAATCTAACACTTGGCCCGGTTCATTACCCAGTACCAAATCCAATGTGACCCCACCTCTTGTCAGCCTATCCACATATTGTGTCAGGAAACCCTCCTGCACACACTGTACAAAAACTGCCCCATCCGAACTGTTCGACCTATAGAGGTTCCAATCAATATTTGGAAAGTTAAAGTCACCCATGACAACTACCCTGAGACCTCCACACCTATCCATAATCTGTTGTGCAATTTCTCCCTCCACATCTCTATTAATATTTGGGGGCCTATAGAAAACTTCTAACAATGTGACCGCTCCTTTCCAATTTCTAACTTCGGCCCATATTACCTCAGTGGGCAGATCCCCTTCGAACTGCCTTTCTGCAGCCGTTAAACTATCCTGGATTAACAATGCTACTCCTCCACCTCTTTTACCACCTTCCCTACTCTTACTGAAACATCTAGACCCCGGAACTTCCAACAACCATTCCTGTCCCTGTTCTAACCATGTCTCCGTAATGGCCACAACATCGTAGTCCCAAGTACCAATCCACGCTCCCAGTTCCTTATTCCGGATGCTCCTTGCATTGAGGTAGACACATTTCAACCCACCTTTCTGTCTGCCAGTACACTCCTGCGACCTTGATACCCTCCTCAGTACCTCACTACTATCAACACTGGCTTCCGGACTACAGCTCGGTTTCCCATCCCCCTGACAAATTAGTTTAAACCCCCCGCCCCGGAGAGCCGTAGCAGATTTTCCCGCCAGGATATTGGTGCCCCTCTGGTTCAGGTGCAAACCGTCCTGTCTGTACAGGTCCCACCTTCCCCAGAATGTGCTCCAATTATCCACGTAACTGAAACCCTCCCTCCTATATAAGTGTGAGGTGATGCACTTGGGCAGGACAAACAAGGCAAAGGGAATACAGAGGAATAGATGTTTACAGGCCCTTCGGCCCAGCTGGTCCATGCTGCCCAGTTTCTATCCCTAAGCTAGTCCCACTTACCCGCATTTGGCCCCCTACCCCTCTATACCCACCCTGCCCATGTAACTGTCTAACTGCTTTCTAAAAGACAATATTGTACCCACCTCTCCCACAGCCTCTGGCAGCTCGTTCCAGACACTCACCACCCTCTGTGTGAAAATACTGACCCTCTGGTCTCTCTTGTACCTCTCCCCTCTCACCTTAAACCTATGCCCTCTAGTTCTAGACTCCTCTACCTTTGGGGAAAGATGTTGACTGTCTGCCTTATCTGTGCCCCTCATTATTTTATAGATCTCTATAAGATCACCCCTAAGCCTCCTCGCTCCAGGGAAAATAGTCCCAGCCTATCCAGCCTCTCCTTATAACTCAGACCATCAAGTCCTGGTAGCATCCTCGTAAATCCCTTCTGCCCTCTTTCTAGTTTAACAATATCCTTCCTATAATAGGGTGCCCAGAACTGAACACAGTGTTCCATGTGTGGCCTGTACAATGTCTTGTACAACTTCAACAAGACGTCCCAACTCCTGTATTCAATATTCTGGCCAATGAAACCCAGCATGCTGAATGCCTTCTTCACCACCCTGTCCACCTGCCACTCCACCTTCATGGAGCTGTGAACCTGTGCCCCTGTGGTGAATGAGAATTCACACGGTATTATAATCTGTATATATATGCATCAATATTGTAAGTGCAGTTGCACTACCTGACCACCTGGGGGAGTAGAACATAGAACGATACAGCGCAGTACAGGCCCTTCGGCCCTCGATGTTGCACCGACATGGAAAAAACTAAAGGCCATCTAACCTACACTATGCCATTATCATCCATATGCTTATCCAATAAATTTTTAAATGCCCTCAATGTTGGCGAGTTCACTACTGTTGCAGGTAGGGCATTCCACGGCCTCACCACTCTTTGCGTAAAAAACCCACCTCTGACCTTTGTCCTATATCTATTACCCCTCAATTTAAGGCTATGTCCCCTCGTGCTAGCCACCTCCATCCGCGGGAGAAGGCTCTCGCTGTCCACCCTATCTAACCCTCTGATCATTTTGTATGCCTCTATTAAGTCACCTCTTAACCTTCTTCTCTGTAACAAAAACAACCTCAAGTCCATCAGCCTTTCCTCATAAGATTTTCCCTCCATCCCAGGCAACATCCTGGTAAATCTCCTCTGCACCCGTTCCAAAGCTTCCACGTCCTTCCTATAATGAGGCGACCAGAACTGTACGCAATACTCCAAATGCGGCCGTACTAGAGTTTTGTACAACTGCAACATGACCTCATGGCTCCGGAACTCAATCCCTCTACCAATAAAGGCCAACACACCATAGGCCTTCTTCACAACCCTATCAACCTGGGTGGTAACTTTCAGGGATCTATGTAGCTCTGGGAATGCTCGAGAATTGTACTGGGCTCCTCCCTTGGCTCCGCCCAGGACTCCTCCCCCTGGAGCTGCTGTATAAAGATCAGTGCCACAGGGTCAGCCGGCCAGTTCACCGAAAGTTCAACGGCTAACAGGCTGGCTCTGTTGTGAGTACATTAAAACCGCTATTCTAATCAACAAGCACGTGTCCGTAGAATTGTTGGTTCCAACAATTTAATATACTCAGGAAACAGTCGAAGTAAATTATGGAAGCAGCCCTCAAGCCCGGACGCCTAGAACTCGACCCACAGGATGCAGAGGCTAAAGAAATTTCTCCCACTGGCTGAGATGTTTTAAGGCCTACCTGGCAGAAGCCAGCACCGCCGGAACAACGGAGGAACAAAAACTCAGCCTACTGCACGCGAGGGTAAGCCACAGAATCTCCACACAGCTAAATCCGGCCGGTTCTTACACCGCAGCACTGGCAATATTGGACAAAATGTACGTTAGGCCCATTAACGAGGTTTATGCACGCCACGTGTTTACGACCCGCCGTCAGCGGCCTACAGAAACGCTGGCCGAGTCTGTAAGGGAATTGAACAATCTTTCCAATGACTGTAATTATCAAGCCGTTACCGCGGCTGAACATAGGGAGCTTGCTGTGTGGGACGTTTTCGTGGCCGGCCTTAGGTCTAACTATGGGCGCCAAAGACTGCTAGAAAAGGGGGCCCAGGACTTAGACACTACTGTGGGGGCTGCTACCACTATGGAAGTTTCCTTCCGCAGCCTCACCTCGTTTCCCGCAGACCCCGCGACCTCATCGTGGACCCCCGACCAACAGTCCCCCCAAGCCTGTGCCGCACGGCCCCCCAGCTACCGCGCTGCCAAAGCCAGTTACTCTGCTGCCCCAGCCAGTTACTCTGCTGCCCCAGCCAGTTACTCTGCTGCCCCAGCCAGTTACTCTGCTGCCCCAGCCAGCTACTCTGCTGCCCCAGCCAGTTACTCTGCTGCCCCAGCCAGTTACTCTGCTGCTCCAGCCAGTTACTCTGCTGCCCCAGCCAGTTACTCTGCTGCCCCAGCCAGTTACTCTGCTGCCCCAGCCAGTTACTCTGCTGCTCCAGCCAGCTACTCGGCTGCTCCAGCCAGCTACTCTGCTGCCCCAGCCAGTTACTCTGCTGCCCCAGCCAGTTACTCTGCTGCCCCAGCCAGCTACTCTGCTGCCCCAGCCAGCTACTCAGCGGCCCCAGCCAGCTACTCTACTGCCCCAGCCAGTTACTCTGCTGCCCCAGCCAGTTACTCTGCTGCCCCAGCCAGTTACTCTGCTGCCCCAGCCAGTTACCCTGCTGCCCCAGGCAGTTACTCTGCTGCCCCAGCCAGTTACTCTGCTGCCCCAGCCAGTTACTCTGCTGCTCCAGCCAGTTACTCTGCTGCCCCAGCCAGTTACTCTGCTGCCCCAGCCAGTTACTCTGCTGCCCCAGCCAGTTACTCTGCTGCCCCAGCCAGTTACTCTGCTGCCCCAGCCAGTTACTCTGCTGCTCCAGCCAGTTACTCTGCTGCCCCAGCCAGTTACTCTGCTGCCAAAGCCAGTTACCCTGCTGCCCCAGCCAGCTACTCTGCTGCCCCAGCCAGTTACTCTGCTGCCCCAGCCAGTTACTCTGCTGCTCCAGCCAGTTACTCTGCTGCCCCAGCCAGTTACTCTGCTGCCCCAGCCAGTTACTCTGCTGCCCCAGCCAGTTACTCTGCTGCCCCAGCCAGTTACTCTGCTGCCCCAGCCAGTTACTCTGCTGCCCCAGCCAGTTACTCTGCTGCTCCAGCCAGCTACTCTGCTGCCCCAGCCAGTTACTCTGCTGCCCCAGCCAGTTACTCTGCTGCCCCAGCCAGTTACTCTGCTGCTCCAGCCAGTTACTCTGCTGCCCCAGCCAGTTACTCTGCTGCCCCAGCCAGTTACTCTGCTGCTCCAGCCAGTTACTCTGCTGCCCCAGCCAGTTACTCTGCTGCCCCAGCCAGTTACTCTGCTGCCCCAGCCAGTTACTCTGCTGCCCCAGCCAGCTACTCAGCTGCCCCAGCCAGCTACTCTGCTGCCCCAGCCAGTTACTCTGCTGCCCCAGCCAGTTACTCTGCTGCTCCAGCCAGTTACTCTGCTGCCCCAGCCAGTTACTCTGCTGCCCCAGCCAGTTACTCTGCTGCCCCAGCCAGTTACTCTGCTGCCCCAGCCAGCTACTCTGCTGCCCCAGCCAGTTACTCTGCTGCTCCAGCCAGTTACTCTGCTGCCCCAGCCAGTTACCCTGCTGCCCCAGCCAGCTACTCTGCTGCCCCAGCCAGTTACTCTGCTGCCCCAGCCAGTTACTCTGCTGCCCCAGCCAGTTACTCTGCTGCCCCAGCCAGTTACTCTGCTGCCCCAGCCAGTTACTCTGCTGCCCCAGCCAGCTACTCTGCTGCCCCAGCCAGCTACTCTGTTGCCCCAGCCAGTTACTCAGCTGCCCCAGCCAGTTACTCTGCTGCCCCAGCCAGCTACTCTGCTGCCCCAGCCAGCTACTCAGCGGCCCCAGCCAGCTACTCAGCGGCCCCAGCCAGTTACTCTGCTGCCCCAGCCAGTTACTCTGCTGCCCCAGCCAGTTACTCTGCTGCCCCAGCCAGTTACTCTGCTGCCCCAGCCAGTTACTCTGCTGCCCCAGCCAGCTACTCTGCTGCCCCAGCCAGCTACTCAGCGGCCCCAGCCAGCTACTCTACTGCCCCAGCCAGTTACTCTGCTGCCCCAGCCAGTTACTCTGCTGCCCCAGCCAGCTACTCTGCTGCCCCAGCCAGTTACTCTGCTGCCCCAGCCAGTTACTCTGCTGCCCCAGCCAGTTACTCTGCTGCCCCAGCCAGTTACTCTGCTGCCCCAGCCAGCTACTCTGCTGCCCCAGCCAGTTACTCTGCTGCCCCAGCCAGTTACTCTGCTGCCCCAGCCAGCTACTCGGCTGCCCCAGCCAGTTACTCTGCTGCCCCAGCCAGTTACTCTGCTGCCCCAGCCAGCTACTCTGCTGCCCCAGCCAGTTACTCTGCTGCCCCAGCCAGTTACTCTGCTGCCCCAGCCAGTTACTCTGCTGCCCCAGCCAGTTACTCTGCTGCCCCAGCCAGCTACTCTGCTTCCCCAGCCAGTTACTCTGCTGCCCCAGCCAGTTACTCAGCTGCCCCAGACAGTTACTCAGCTGCCCCAGCCAGTTACTCTGCTGCCCCAGCCAGTTACTCTGCTGCCCCAGCCAGCTACTCTGCTGCCCCAGCCAGTTACTCTGCTGCCCCAGCCAGTTACTCTGCTGCCCCAGCCAGTTACTCTGCTGCCCCAGCCAGCTACTCTGCTGCCCCAGCCAGTTACTCTGCTGCCCCAGCCAGTTACTCTGCTGCCCCAGCCAGTTACTCTGCTGCCCCAGCCAGTTACTCTGCTGCCCCAGCCAGCTACTCTGCTGCCCCAGCCAGCTACTCTGCTGCCCCAGCCAGCTACTCAGCTGCTCCAGCCAGTTACTCTGCTGCCCCAGCCAGTTACTCTGCTGCCCCAGCCAGCTACTCAGCGGCCCCAGCCAGTTACTCTGCTGCCCCAGCCAGCTACTCTGCTGCCCCAGCCAGTTACTCTGCTGCCCCAGCCAGTTACTCTGCTGCCCCAGCCAGTTACGCTGCTGCCCCAGCCAGTTACTCTGCTGCCCCAGCCAGTTACTCTGCTGCCCCAGCCAGTTACTCTGCTGCCCCAGCCAGTTACTCTGCTGCCCCAGCCAGTTACTCTGCTGCCCCAGCCAGTTACTCAGCTGCCCCAGCCAGCTACTCTGCTGCCCCAGCCAGTTACTCAGCTGCCCCAGCCATTTACTCTGCTGCCCCAGCCAGTTACTCTGCTGCCCCAGCCAGTTACTCTGCTGCCCCAGCCAGTTACTCAGCTGCCCCAGCCAGTTACTCTGCTGCCCCAGCCTGCCATTTCTGTGGCCAAAGCCAGCACCCGCGGCAGCACTGCCCAGCCCGATCCGCGACCTGCAGTAGCTGCGGGAAGAAAGGCCACTATGCCAGAGTATGCCTTGCGGAAAGGGCCCCAGTTTTTAATTCCCCAGTAGAGAGAACAAATCGCTCCCAACACCAGCGGCCCACGGGGCCCGAAACGCTGCGGCCTACGCCCCGGCTCCACCCCCTCCCGCCACGTGCGTTCCATGGGGGCCGCCATCTTGGCAAACCCCCACCATGCGGTCGGCCATGTGTGACTCATGGGGGCCACCATCTTCCTCGCCGCTCACCATGTGCGATCCACGGGCCCCATCTGCATCTCCATGCTCAGATAGCTCATCAGAAGACTACAACTTCCCCGGGCACTCATCACGCGGCCCGCAACTCAGCGCAGCGATCCTGCATCAAGCTCGCCAGAACGTACCGGCATCTACTCGACCGGACGCCCACTCGGAAGACTACGACCTTCCCCGGGCACCCATCATGTGGCCCGCAACTCAACGCGGTCACCCTAGATCAATCCCGCCCCAAGCACCTACGAAGTTCGATGGCGGAGGTCCAGATCAACGGGTACAGCACGCCATGCCTCTTTGACTCCGGGAGCACCGAGAGCTTTATACATCCAGAGCTGGTAAGATGCTGTTCGCTTTCTATTTTTCCTGTGAGCCAAACTATCGCCCTCGCTTCGGGCTCCCACTCAGTCCAAATCCAAGGACGCACCGTTGCTGCGCTCACAATTCGAGGCGCTAGTTATTCTAAATTTAAACTTTATGTCCTGCCTGACCTCTGCGCCCCACTCTTATTAGGCCTGGATTTCCAGTGCAACCTTAAGAGCCTCACCCTGAGCTTCGGCGGGCCCCTGCCCCCACTCACTATCTGCAGCCTAACCACGCTGTGCATCTCTACCCCTCCGCTCTTCGCCAATCTCACTCCAGATTGCAAGCCAGTAGCTACTCGCAGCAGGCGGTACAGCCTACAGGATAGGGTCTTTATCCGATCGGAGGTCCAACGGCTGCTCAGTGAGGGGATCATAGAGGCCAGTAATAGCCCCTGGAGAGCTCAGGTGGTGGTCGTCAAGACCGGGGAAAAATTCTGCATGGTTGTCGACTATAGTCAGACCATAAATAGATTTACGCTCCTCGACACGTATCCCCTCCCCAGGATTGCAGACATGGTTAATCAGATCGCCCAATATCGGCTCTTTTCCACGGTGGATCTGAAGTCTGCATACCACCAGCTTCCAATCCGCCCGGAGGACCGCCACTACACGGCATTCGAGGCCGATGGCCGCCTCTTCCATTTCCTCCGGGTCCCCTTCGGCGTCACTAATGGAGTCTCGGTGTTCCAACGAGCAATGGACCGAATGGTGGACCAGTACGGGCTGCGGGCCACGTTTCCGTACTTGGACAATGTCACCATCTGCGGCTATGACCAGCAGGACCACGACGCCAACCTCCACCGTTTTCTCCAAACGGCAGAGAAATTAGATCTCACGTATAACAAGGAGAAATGCGTTTTCCGCACAAACAGACTGGCCATCCTCGGCTACGTCATGGAGAACGGAGTCCTGGGCCCAGACCCGGACCGCATGCGCCCCCTCTTAGAACTCCCCCTCCCCCATTGCCCCAAGGCCCTCAAACGGTGCTTGGGTTTCTTCTCCTACTACGCCCAGTGGGTCCCTCAATATGCGGACAAAGCCCGCCCACTCTTTAGGGCCACACGATTTCCCCTGTCAGCCGAGGCGCGCCAGGCCTTCGACGGCATCAAGGAGGACATCACCAAAGCAGCCATGCAGACGGTGGATGAATCCACTCCATTCCAGGTAGAGAGCGATGCCTCAGAGGTAGCTCTAGCAGCCACACTAAATCAGGCAGGGAGACCAGTCGCATTTTTCTCCCGAACCCTCTCCGCTTCAGAACTCCGACACTCCTCAGTCGAGAAGGAAGCACAAGCCATTGTGGAGGCTATCCGTCACTGGAGGCACTACCTCGCAGGTAGGAGGTTCACCCTCATCACCGACCAAAGATCGGTCGCCTTCATGTTCGACAACTCGCAAAGGGGCAAAATAAAAAATGATAAAATCCTTTGGTAGAGGATCGAACTCTCCACCTATAGCTACGATATTAAATATCGACCCGGGAAGCTCAACGAGCCTCCGGATTCCCTATCCCGCGGGACATGCGCCAGCGCGCAGATCGACCGATTAAAAAGCATCCACAATGACCTCTGCCACCCGGGGGTCACCCGGCTCGCCCACTACATCAGAGCCCGAAACCTGCCTTTCTCCAACGAGGAGGTAAAAGCGGTCACCAGGGACTGCCCGATCTGTGCGGAGTGCAAACCGCACTTCTATAGACCAGACAGGGCCCACCTGGTCAAGGCTTCTAGGCCCTTTGAACGCCTTGCGATCGATTTCAAAGGGCCACTCCCCTCCACTAACAAGAACATTTATTTCCTCAACATCATTGACGAGTTCTCCCGATTCCCTTTTGCCATTCCATGCCCCGACATGACCTCCCACACGGTCATTAGGGCCCTGCATAGTGTCTTCACCCTGTTCGGTTTCCCCAGCTACGTGCACAGCGACCGGGGTTCGTCCTTTATGAGTGACGAGCTGCGTCAGTACCTGCTCGACAAGGGCATCGCCTCGAGCAGGACTACCAGCTACAACCCCAGGGGGAACGGGCAGGTGGAGAGGGAGAACGCGACGGTCTGGAAGACCGTCCTACTGACCCTCCGGTCTAGAAAGCTCCAAGTCTCCCAATGGCAAGAAGTCCTCCCAGATGCGCTCCACGCAATCAGATCCCTCCTCTGTCCAGCTACAAATCAAACCCCTCACGAACAACTCTTCATTTTCTCTAGGGTCACTACCACGGGAGTCTCACTTCCGGCGTGGCTGAGGACACCAGGCCCGGTCCTCCTGAGGAAGCACGTCAGGGGGCACAAAACCGACCCCCTTGTTGAAAAGGTGCGCCCCCTCCATTCCGACCCCCAGTACGCATTTGTGGAGTTCCCGGACGGTCGCCAGGACACAGTATCCCTTCGGGACCTGGCACCCGCTGGATCCAGCCCCCCATCTACCCCCACAGAGGAACCCTTTACCCCGTTCCCTATGCTGCCGCCCCCTCACGCCCCCGATTCCGCAAGCTCACCCTACCGGTTCCACGACCCAGAACCAGCCCGCCCCCAGCGCCCCCAGTCTCCGGTCGAGCCAGAGGTGTATGAAGTTTGGACGAGACCCACCCCGGAGTCTGCCATCGTACCCCAGCTCTCAACACCCACCCAGGCACCGCAAGAGGCTGCAACCCCGGTGCTCTGCAGATCGAAACGAACAATTCGTCCACCGGACAGACTAACTCTGTGAGCCACCACCCCCCGCCGGACTCGATGTTTTCACAGGGGGTGAATGTGGTGAATGAGAATTCACACGGTATTATAATCTGTATATATATGCCTCAATATTGTAAGTGCAGTTGCACTACCTGACCACCAGGTGAGTAGCTCTGGGAGTACTCAAGAGTTTGTACTGGGCTCCTCCCTTGGCTCCGCCCAGGACTCCTCCCCCTGGAGCTGCTGTATAAAGATCCGTGCCACAGGGTCAACCAGCCAGTTCACCGAAAGTTTAACGGCTAACAGGCTGGCTCTGTTGTGAGTATATTAAAACCGCTATTCTAATCAACAAGCACGTGTCCGTAGAATTGTTGGTTCCAACAACCCCTAGATCTCTTTGTTCTGTAACTCTCCCCAACTCCCTATCGTTAACTGAGTGGGTCCTGCCCTGATTTGATCTCCCAAAATGCATCACCACCCATTTATCCAAATTAAACTCCATCTGCCATTCATCAGCCCACTGGCCCAATTGGTCAATATCCTGTTGCAATCCTAGATAACCTTCTTCACTGTCCACTGTGCCACCAACCTTGGTGTCATCGGCAAACTTACTAACCTCCTACATTCCAATCCAAATCATTAATATCTATAACAATCACAGTGGACCCAGCACTGATCCCTGAGGCAGCCCCCTGGTCACAGGCCTCCAGTTTGAATAATAACCCTCCACACCCACCCTTTGGCTTCGGTCGCCGAGCCTATTTTGTATCCAATTGGCTACCTCACCCTAGATTCCGTGAGATTTAACCTTTAGCCACAACCCGCCATGTGGGACCTTGTCAAAGGCCTTGCTAAAGTCCATGTAAACAACAGCGACTGCACTGCCCTCATCTACCTTCTTGGTTACCCCTTCAAAACACTCAATCAAATTGGTGAGACATGACTTTCCCCTTACAAAGCCATGCTGACTGTCCCTAATTAGCCCTTTGCCTGTCTAAATGCCTGTAGATCCTGTCCCTCAGAATACCTTCTGACAACTTACCCATCACAGAAGTCAGTCTCACCGGTCAGTAGTTTCCAGGCTTTGCCCTGTGGCCCTTCTAAAACAAAGGCTCAACATTTGCTGCCTCCAATCTTCAGGCCCCTCTCCTGTGGCTGTCGATGATTCAAATATCTCAGCTAGGGGGCCAGTAATGTCCTCCCGAGCCGCCCACAACGTCCTGGGATATATTTCATCAGGTCCCGGGGATTTATCTATCTTGATGGCCGTTAATACTTCCAGCACCTCCTTCTCTGTAATATGTACCCTCCTCAGGACGTCACTGTTTATTTCCCCAATTTCCCGAACATTCCTGCCTTTCTCAACAGTAAATACTGATGAGAGATATTCATTTAGGATCTCTCCAATCTCTTGTGGATCTGCACATAGATAACCCTGTTTATCCTTCAGAAGCCCTACCCTCTCCCTACTCACCCTTTTACCCTTTATGTATCTGTAAAAACCCTTTGGGTTTTCCTTTGCCTTCTCTGCCATGACAATCTCATGTCCCCGTTTTGCCCTCCTGATTTCTCTCAACTCTACTCCGACAAGCCCGATACTCTTCAAGGGATCCACTTGATCCCAGCTGCCGATGCATGTCATACATCTCCTCCTTTTTGACCAGGGCCTCAATATCCCGAGTCATCCAGGGTTCCCCACTTCTCCCAGCCTTACCCTTCACTCTAAGAGGACATTAGAACATAGAACATTACAGCGCAGTACAGGCCCTTCGGCCCTCGATGTTGTGCCGACCTGTGAAACCTCTCTAAAGCCCATCTACACTATTCCCTTATCGTCCATATGCCTATCCAATGACCATTTGAATGCCCTTAGTGTTGGCGGGTCCACTACTGTTGCAGGCAGGGCATTCCACGCCCTAACTACTCTTTGAGTAAAGAACCTACCTCTGACATCTGTCCTATAGATAGATTGGAGAGTTGGGCAGAGAAATGGCAGATGGAGTTCAATCCAGGCAAATGCGAGGTGATGCATTTTGGAAGATCTAACTCAAGAGCGAACTATATGGTCAATGGAAGAGTCCTGGGGAAAATTGATGTACAGAGAGATCTGGGAGTTCAGGTCCATTGTACCCTGAAGGTGGCAACGCAGGTTGATAGAGTGGTCAAGAAGGCATACAGCATGCTTGCCTTCATCGGAAGGGGTATTGAGTACAAGAGTCGGCAGGTCATGTTACAGTTGTATAGGACTTTGGTTAGGCCACATTTGGAATACTGCGTGTAGTTCTGGTCACCACATTACCAGAAGGATGTGGATGCTTTAGAGAGGGTGCAGAGGAGGTTCACCAGGATGTTGCCTGGTATGGAGGGTGCTAGCTGTGAAGAAAGGTTGAGTAGATTAGGATTGTTTTCGTTGGAAAGACGGAGGTTGAGGGGGGACCTGATTGAGGTCTACAAAATTATGAGAGTTATGGACAGGGTGGATAGCAGCAAGCTTTTCCCAAGAGTGGGGGTGTCAGTTACAAGGGGTCACGATTTCAAGGTGAGAGGGGGAAAGTTTAAGGGAG
Organism: Scyliorhinus canicula; assembly: GCF_902713615.1. Classification (NCBI taxonomy): domain Eukaryota; kingdom Metazoa; phylum Chordata; class Chondrichthyes; order Carcharhiniformes; family Scyliorhinidae; genus Scyliorhinus; species Scyliorhinus canicula. The sequence goes on along the minus strand of NC_052151.1, from coordinate 2,741,136 downwards.
ATGTGCGTGGAAAGTTTTTTACGCAGAGGGTGGTGGGTGCCTGGAACGCTTTACCAGCGGAGGTGGTAGAGGCGGGCACGATAGCATCATTTAAGAAGCATCTAGACAGGTATATGAATGGGCGGGAACAGAGGGAAGTAGACCTTGGAAAATAGGAGACAGGTTTAGATAAAGGATCTGGATCGGCGCAGGCTGGGAGGGCCGAAGGGCCTGTTCCTGTGCTGTAATTTTCTTTGTTCTTTGTTCTATATCTATCTCCCCTCAATTTAAAGCTATGTCCCCTCGTGCTGGACATCACTATCAGAGGAAAAAGGCTCTCACTGTCCACCCTATCTAATCCTCTGATCATCTTGTACGTCTCAATTAAGTCACCTCTTAACCTTCTTCTCTCTAATGAAAACAGCCTCAAGTCCCTCAGCCTTCCCTCATAAGATCGTCCCTCCATACCAGGCAACATCCTGGTAAATCTCCTCTGTACCCTTTCCAATGCTCCCACATCCTTCCTATAATGTGGTGACCAGAACTGTACGCAATACTCCAAATACGGCTGCACCAGAGTTTTGTACAACTGCAACATGACCTCATGGCTCCGAAACTCAATCTCTCTACCAATAAAAGCTAACACACCGTATGCCTTCTTAACAACCCTCTCAACCTGGGTGGCAACTTTCAGGGATCTATGGACATGTGAACCAGATGGGTTTTTACAACAATTGACAATGCTTTCATGGTCATCCTGTGGCCCGAGACTCTCACACTCTGAGAATCACAGAATGATACAGCACGATAAAGACCCTTTCCCCATCAGGTTTTAGTTGCTATTCACTGCCATTGGCCTGGAGTTCTACCCAAATCTTTCCACAATGCTGCTGGTAATATTCAACTCGCTTTTCCTTTGGCAATCCTTTTCAATTGCCCCTTCCCTGAAGTGAAACACAGAACAATACAGTGTGGAAGATGCCCTTCGGCCTATCGAGTCTGTACAGACGCACAAACAGCACCAGAGGCTGGATTTTCTGTTGCTGAGTCTCAATGCTGACACCAAAGAGGATCCGTGGCTGATTCCGCTCTGGGTGGGGGGGCTGGTACCGGCACCCGTGTGCAACACCCAAAAAACGGTGCAGGAATCAGCGGGACCGTGATGCAGCTGCGCGCATGCCTACACCCTCAGCCCCCCCCCCCCCCCCCCCCCGCCCACCCACACTGATCGGGGATGAAAAGATGGGACAGGTTGTGCTGGAGTGCCTGTACAGCTGATGGGTCGGCTGGGGCCAGAGGGCACCCAGGAACGTCCCGGGGTGGGGGGGGTCAGCTATCCGACCCAGGGCCCCAGGTTTACAGTAGGCTGTCAGTACCATGCGCACCTGCATGGTGGCTTTGCCAGCTGCGGCAATGGTGTTCCGTTCCTCTCCAGAGTCTTTAACCGTTCCTCATACCTGCCATGATTTCACATCGGCAGCTATTCTCTGCCCAATCGCACGCCCCGATTTCAGCATCAGCCACTGGAGAATCCCGCCCTAATCCCATTGGCCAGCACTTGGCCCACAGCCTGGAATGTTCTAGCCAAGTGCTGATCCGGGTACGGCAGCCCGCCTCTACCCCCCTCCCAGGCAGCGCGTTCCAGACCCTCCCCACCCCCCCTCCCAGGCAGCGCGTTCCAGACCCTCTACCCCCTTACCCCCTCCCAGGCAGCGCGTTCCAGACCCTCTACCCCCTTACCCCCTCCCAGGCAGCATGTTCCAGACCCTCTACCCCCCTCCCAGGCAGCGTGTTCCAGACCCTCACCCCCCTCCCAGGCAGCGCATTCCAGTCCCTCACCCCCCCCCCCTCCCAGGCAGCGCGTTCCAGACCCTCTACCCCCCTCCCAGGCAGCGTGTTCCAGACCCTCACCCCCCTCCCAGGCAGCGCATTCCAGTCCCTCACCCCCCCCCCCTCCCAGGCAGCGCATTCCAGACCCTCTACCCCCTCCCAGGCAGCGCATTCCAGTCCCTCACCCCCCCCCCCTCCCAGGCAGCGCATTCCAGACCCTCACCCCCTCCCAGGCAGCGCGTTCCAGACCCTCTACCCCCTCCCAGGCAGCGCATTCCAGACCCTCTACCCCCTCCCAGGCAGCGCGTTCCAGACCCTCTACCCCCTTACCCCCTCCCAGGCAGCGTGTTCCAGACCCTCACCCCCCTCCCAGGCAGCGCATTCCAGACCCTCCCCCCCTCCCAGGCAGCGCATTCCAGACCCTCACCCCCCCCCCTCCCAGGCAGCGCATTCCAGACCCTCTACCCCCTCCCAGGCAGCGCATTCCAGACCCTCACCCCCCCCCCCCCCTCCCAGGCAGCGCATTCCAGACCCTCTACCCCCTTACCCCCTCCCAGGCAGCATGTTCCAGACCCTCTACCCCCCTCCCAGGCAGCGCGTTCCAGACCCTCACCCCCCCCTCCCAGGCAGCGCATTCCAGACCCTCTACCCCCCTCCCAGGCAGCGCATTCCAGACCCTCACCCCCCCCCCCCCTCCCAGGCAGCGCATTCCAGACCCTCTACCCCCTTACCCCCTCCCAGGCAGCATGTTCCAGACCCTCTACCCCCCCTCCCAGGCAGCGCATTCCAGACCCTCCCCCCCCTCCCAGGCAGCGCATTCCAGACCCTCACCCCCCCCCCCCTCCCAGGCAGCGCATTCCAGACCCTCTACCCCCCTCCCAGGCAGCGCATTCCAGACCCTCACCCCCCCCCCCCCCTCCCAGGCAGCGCATTCCAGACCCTCCCCACCCCCCCCCCCCCAGGCAGCGCGTTCCAGACCATCACCACCCTCTGGGTACAAAGGTTTTAGCTCAAATCCCCCCCAAACCTCCTGACCCTCATCTTGACCTTGTGTCCCTTTGTAACTGACCCTTCAACTAAGGGGAACAGCTGCTCTCACAGACTCAAAAACAGCTTCTTCCCCGCTGTTCCCAGACTCCTGAATGACCTTCTTATGGACTGACCTGATCTCTCCACACATCTTCCCGACTGAGCAGTACTACACTCCATCAGCTTCACCCAATGCCTGTGTCTATGTATTTACATTGTGTGTCCATCGTATCTCCTATGTTCTTTTGTCATGTATGGAATGATCCGCCTGGACTGTACACGTGACAATCAATCAAATCCAAATCCCGATCGCCCTGACCATGCCCCTCAGAATCTTGTCCACCTCGATCAGATCGCCCCTCAGCCTTCTCTGCTCCTGGGGAAACAACCCCAGCCTATCCAACCTCTCTCCATAACTGAAATGTTCCATCCCAGGCAGCATCCTGGTGAATCTCCTCTGCACCCCCTCCAGTACAATCACATCCTTCCTATAATGTGGTGACCAGAATTACACACAGTACCCCAGCTGTGACCTCACCAAAGTTCTCCAACTCCAACATGACCTCCCTGCTTTTGGAATCTAGGCCTCGATTGATAACAGCGAGTTTCCCATTTGCCTTCCCCCCCCCCTATTAACCTGCCCTTCTGCCTTCAGAGATCTATGGACAAATACACCAAGGCCCCTTTGTTCCTCGGGACTTCCCAGTGTCAGGCCATTCATTGAATATTTCCTTGTCAAATTACTCCTAACCTCACACTTTCCAGGGTACAAAGGGGGGCTTCAATATGCAGGTGGACTGGGAAAATCAGGTTGGTAGTGGATCCCAGGAAAAGGAATTTGTGGAATGTCTAAGAGATGGTTTATTGGAGCAGCTTGTGACAGAGCCGACTAGGGAACAGGCAATTCTGGATTTGGTGATGTGTAATGAGGCAGACTTGATTAGGGAGCTTAAGGTGAAGGAACCCTTAGGGAGCAGTGACCACAATATGATAGAATTTACCCTGCAGTTTGAGTGGGAGAAGCTGCAATCAGATGTAACGGTATTACAATTAAATAAAGGTAACTACAAAGACATGAGGGAGGGGCTGGCCAGAGTTGATTGGAGAAGGAGCCGAGCAGGGAAGACAGTGGAACAGCAATGGCAGGAGTTTTGGGGGTTATTCGGGAGGCACAACAGAAATTCATCCCAAGGAGGAGGAAACATGCTAAGGGAAGGACAAGGCATCCATGGCTGACTAGGGATGTCAGGGGCAGCATAAAAGCAAAAGAAAAAGCATACAAAGTGGCGAGGATTAGTGGGAAGCCAGAGGATTGGGGAGCCTTTAAAAGCGAGCAGAGGACAACTAAAAAAGCAATAAGAGGGGAGAAGATGAAATATGAGTGCAAGCTAGCTAGTAATATAAAGGAAGATAGGAAGAGGTTTCTTCAATATATAAAAGGTAAGGGAGAGGCAAAAATAGACATTGGACCACTGGAAAATGTGGCTGGAGAAGTAATAATAGGAAACAAAGAAATGGCAGAGGAACTGAATAGTTACTTTGCATCAGTCTTCACGGTGGAAGACACCAGTGGGATGCCAGAGCTCCAGGAGAACCAGGGGGCAGAGGTGAGTGCAGTGACCATCACTAAGGAGAAGGTTCTGGGGAAACTGAAAGGTCTGAAAGTGGATAAATCACCTGGACTGGATGGACTACACCCCAGGGTTCTTTGAGAAGGCAACAAGGAAGTTAGACAAAGGAGAACCAGTGGACGTGATTTATTTAGATTTCCAGAAGGCCTTTGACAAGGTGCCGCATTGGAAACTGTTAAATAAGTTAAGAGCCCATGGTGTTCAGGGTAAGATCCTGGCATGGATAGAGGATTGGCTGACTGGCAGAAGGCAGAGAGTGGGGATAAAGGGGCCTTTTTCAGGATGGCAGCCGGTGACTAGTGGTGTGCCTCAGGGGTCTCTGCTGGTACCACAACTTTTCACAATATACATACACATTCATGAACCTGCCTCCCATCCATCTCCCATCTATTGACTCCATCTACACCTCCCGCTGCCGGGGGAAAGCGGGCAGCATAATCAAGGATCCCTCCCACCCGGCTGACTCACTCTTCCAACTTCTTCCATCGGGCAGGAGATACAGAAGTCTGAGAACACGCACGAACAGACTCAAAAACAGCTTCTTCCCCGCTGTCACCAGACTCCTAAATGACCCTCTTATTGACTGACCTCATTAACACTACACCCTGTATGCTTCAACCGATGCCGGTGCTTATGTAGTTACATTGTATACCTTGTGTTGCCCTATTATGTATTTTCTTTTATTCCCTTTTCTTCCCATGTACTGAATGATCTGTTGAGCTGCTTGCAGAAAAATACTTTTCACTGTACCTCGGTACACGTGACAATAAACAAATCCAATCCAATTAATGATCTGGAAGAAGGAACTGAAGGCACTGTTGCTAAGTTAGCAGATTATACAAAGATCTGGGCCAGGATTCTCCCCTACCCGGCAGGGCGGGGGGTCCCAGCGTTTCGGAGTGGTGTGAACCACTCGGCGTTGGGCCACCCCAAAGGTGGGGAATTCTCCGCACTTTTAGGGGCCAAGCCCTCACATTGAGGGGCTAGGCCCGCGCAGGAGTGGTTCCCACTCCGCTGGCTGGCGTGAACGGCCTTTGGCGCCATGCCAGCCGGGGCCGAAAGGACTTCGCCGGCCGGCGTAAGTCCACGCATGCGCCGGAGCATCAGCGGCTGCTGACATCATCCCGGCGCATGCGCAGGGGTGTGGGTCTCTTCTACCTACGCCATGGTGAAGAGAAAGAGTGCCCCCACGGCACAGACCCGCCCGCCGATCGGTGGGCCCCGATCGCGGGCCACTGTGGGGGCACCCCCCGGGGTCAGATAGCCTCACGCCCCCCCCCCCCCCCCCCCGGACCCCAGAGCCCGCCCACACCGCCAATTCCGCCGGTCAGATAGGTGATTTAATCCACGCTGGTGGGAAAGGCCTGTCAGCAGCGGGACTTCAGCCCATCGCGGGCCAGAGAATTGCCACGGGGGGCTCGTCGACCGACGCGGTGTGATTCCCGCCCCCGCCGAATCTCAGGGGGCGGAGAATTCGGGAAACAGTGGGGGCGGGATTGACACCGGCCCCGGGCGATTCTCCGGCCCCCCGGGGGGTCAGAGAATCCCGCCCCTGGAGAGGGACAGGTAGTATTGTGGACGCAAGGGGGCTGCAGAAGGATTTCAACAGGCTAGGGGAGTGGGCAAAGAAGTGGCAGATGGAATACAAAGAACAAAGAACAAAGAAAAGTACAGCACAGGAACAGGCCCTTCGGCCCTCCAAGACCGTGCCGACCATGCTGCCGTCTAAACTAAAATCTTCTACACTTCCGGGGTCCGTATCCCTCTATTCCCGTCCTATTCATGTATTTGTCAAGATGCCCCTTAAACGTCACTATCGTCCCTGCTTCCACCACCTCCTCCGGCAGAGAGTTCCAGGCACCCACTACCCTCTGTGTAAAAAACTTGCCTCGTACATCTCCTCTAAACCTTGTCCCTCGCACCTTAAACCTATGCCCCCTAGTAATTCACCTCTCTACCCTGGGAAAAAGCCTCTGACTGTCCACTCTGTCTATGCCCCTCATAATTTGTAGATCTCTATTAGATCACCCCTCAACCGGCAGCACGGTAGCATGGTGGTCTGTCTCTGCCCGCTCAGCCCGCCTGCCATCGCCCTCTGTCTCTGCCCGCTCAGCCCGCCTGCCATCGCCCTCTGTCTCTGCCCGCTCAGCCCGCCTGCCATCGCCCTCTGTCTCTGCCCGCTCAGCCTGCCATCGCCCTCTGTCTCTGCCCGCTCAGCCTGCCATCGCCCTCTGTCTCTGCCCGCTCAGCCCGCCATCGCCCCTCTGTCTCTGCCCGCTCAGCCTGCCATCGCCCTCTGTCTCTGCCCGCTCAGCCCGCCTGCCATCGCCCTCTGTCTCTGCCCGCTCAGCCCTGCCATCGCCCTCTGTCTCTGCCCGCTCAGCCCGCCTGCCATCGCCCTCTGTCTCTGCCCGCTCAGCCTGCCATCGCCCTCTGTCTCTGCCCGCTCAGCCTGCCTGCCATCGCCCTCTGTCTCTGCCCGCTCAGCCCGCCTGCCATCGCCCTCTGTCTCTGCCGCTCAGCCGCCTGCCATCGCCCTCTGTCTCTGCCCCGCTCAGCCCCTGCCATCGCCCCTGTCTCTGCCCGCTCAGCCGCCTGCCATCGCCCTCTGTCTCCTGCCCGCTCAGCCTGCCCATCGCCCTCTGCTCTGCCCGCTCAGCGCCTGCCATCGCCCTCTGTCTCTGCCCGCTCAGCGCCTGCCATCGCCCCTCTGTCTCTGCCCGCTCAGCCTGCCATCGCCCTCCTGTCTCTGCCCGCTCAGCCGCCTGCCATCGCCCTCTGTCTCTGCCCGCTCAGCCTGCCGCATCGCCCGCTGTTCTGCCCGCTCAGCCTGCCATCGCCCTCTGCTCTGCCCGCTCAGCCTGCCATCGCCCTCTGTCTCTGCCCGCTCAGCCGCCATCGCCCTCGTCTCTGCCCGCTCAGCCGCCTGCCATCGCCCTCTGTCTCTGCCACGCTCAGCCGCCTGCCATCGCCCTCTGTCTTGCCCGCTCAGCCTGCCTGCCATCGCCTCTGTCTCTGCCCGCTCAGCCGCCTGCCATCGCCTCTGCTCTGCACGCTCAGCCTGCCTGCCATCGCCTCGGTCTCTGCCCGCTCAGCCCGCCTGCCATCGCCCTCTGTCTCTGCCCGCTCAGCCTGCCTGCCCGTCTGTCTCTGCCCGCTCAGCCTGCCATCGCCCTCTGTCTCTGCCCGTCAGCCTGCCATCGCCCTCTGTCTCTGCCGCTCAGCCTGCCATCGCCCTCTGTCTCTGCCCGCTCAGCCTGCCATCGCCCTCTGTCTCTGCCCGCTCAGCCTGCCATCGCCCTCTGTCTCTGCCCGCTCAGCCTGCCTGCCATCGCCCTCTGTCTCTGCCCGCTCAGCCCGCCTGCCATCGCCCTCTGTCTCTGCCCGCTCAGCCCGCCTGCCATCGCCCTCTGTCTCTGCCCGCTCAGCCCGCCTGCCATCGCCCTCTGTCTCTGCCCGCTCAGCCCGCCTGCCATCGCCCTCTGTCTCTGCCCGCTCAGCCTGCCTGCCATCGCCCTCTGTCTCTGCCCGCTCCGCCGCCTGCCATCGCCCTCTGTCTCTGCCCGCTCAGCCCTGCCATCGCCCTCTGTCTCTGCCCGCTCAGCCTGCCATCGCCCTCTGTCTCTGCCCGCTCAGCCCGCCTGCCATCGCCCTCTGTCTCTGCCCGCTCAGCCTGCCATCGCCCTCTGTCTCTGCCCGCTCAGCCTGCCTGCCATCGCCCTCTGTCTCTGCCCGCTCAGCCTGCCATCGCCCTCTGTCTCTGCCCGCTCAGCCTGCCATCGCCCTCTGTCTCTGCCCGCTCAGCCCGCCTGCCATCGCCCTCTGTCTCTGCCCGCTCAGCCCGCCTGCCATCGCCCTCTGTCTCTGCCCGCTCAGCCTGCCTGCCATCGCCCTCTGT
>NC_052151.1:2685086-2732269 GCF_902713615.1 Scyliorhinus canicula | reverse complement strand
ACATTCAGAGTGACCCCTCAGTGACCCCGCAGTGACATTCAGAGTGACCCTCAGTGACATTCAGAGTGACCCATCAGTGACATTCAGAGTGACCCCTCAGTGACATTCAGTGACCCCTCAGTGACCCCTCAGTGACATTCAGCGTGACCCTCAGTGACATTCAGAGTGACCCCTCAGTGACATTCAGAGTGACCCTCAGTGACCCCTCAGTGACATTCAGAGTGACCCTCAGTGACATTCAGAGTGACCCTCAGTGACATTCAGAGTGACCCCTCAGTGACATTCAGAGTGACCCCTCAGTGACATTCAGAGTGACCCTCAGTGACATTCAGAGTGACCCCTCAGTGACATTCAGAGTGACCCGTCAGTGACATTCAGAGTGACCCTCAGTGACATTCAGAGTGACCCTCAGAGACATTCAGAGCGACCCCTCAGTGACATTCAGAGTGACCCTCAGTGACATTCAGAGTGACCCCTCAGTGTCATTCAGAGTGACCCTCAGTGACCCCTCAGTGACATTCAGAGTGACCCCTCAGTGACATTCAGAGTGACCCCTCAGTGACATTCAGAGTGACCCCTCAGTGACCCCTCAGTGACATTCAGAGTGACCCCTCATTGACCCCTCAGTGACATTCAGAGTGACCCTCAGTGACATTCAGAGTGACCCCTCAGTGACCCCTCAGTGACATTCAGAGTGACCCCTCAGTGACCCCTCAGTGACATTCAGAGTGACCCCTCAGTAACATTCAGAGTGACCCTCAGTGACCCCTCAGTGACCCCTCAGTGACATTCAGAGTGACCCTCAGTGACCCCTCAGTGACCCCTTAGTGACATTCAGAGTGACCCTCAGTGACCCCTCAGTGACATTCAGAGTGACCCCAGAGTGACATTCAGAGTGACCCTCAGTGACATTCAGAGTGACCCTCAGTGACATTCAGAGTGACCCTCAGTGACATTCAGAGTGACCCTCAGAGACATTCAGAGTGACCCCTCAGTGACCCTTCAGTGACATTCAGAGTGACCCCTCAGTGACTTTCAGAGTGACCCCTCAGTGTCATTCAAAGTGACCATCAGTGACCCCTCAGTGACATTCAGAGTGACCCCTCAGCGACCCCTCAGTGACATTCAGAGTGACCCCTCAGTGACATTCAGAGTGACCCCTCAGTGACCCCTCAGTGACATTCAGAGTGACCCCTCATTGACCCCTCAGTGACATTTAGAGTGACCCTCAGTGACATTCAGAGTGACCCCTCAGTGACCCCTCAGTGACATTCAGAGTGACCCCTCAGTGACATTCAGAGTGACGCCTCAGTAACATTCAGAGTGACCCTCAGTGACCCCTCAGTGACCCCTCAGTGACATTCAGAGTGACCCTCAATGACCCCTCAGTGACCCCTTAGTGACATTCAGAGTGACCCCTCAGTGACATTCAGAGTGACCCTCAGTGACATTCAGAGTGACCCTCAGTGACATTCAGAGTGACCCCTCAGTGACATTGAGTGACCCCTCAGTCACCCCTCAGTGACATTCAGTGACCCTCAGTGACATTCAGAGTGACCCTCAGTGACATTCAGAGTGACCCCTCAGTGACACCTCAGTGACATTCAGAGTGACCCTCAGTGACATTGAGAGTGACCCTCAGTGACATTCAGAGTGACCCCTCAGTGACCCTCAGTGACATTCAGAGTGACCCCTCAGTGACATTCAGAGTGACCCCTCAGTGAACCCTCAGTGACATTCAGAGTGACCTTTCAGTGACATTCAGAGTGACCCCTCAGTGACCCCTCAGTGACATTCAGAGTGACCCCTCAGTGACATTCAGAGTGACACTCAGTGACATTCAGAGTGACCCTCAGAGACATTCAGAGTGACCCCTCAGTGACCCCTCAGTGACATTCAGAGTGACCCCTCAGTGACATTCAGAGTGACCCCTCAGTGTCATTCAGAGTGACTCTCAGTGACCCCTCAGTGACATTCAGAGTGACCCCTCAGCGACCCCTCAGTGACATTCAGAGTGACCCCTCAGTGACCCCTCAGTGACATTCAGAGTGACCCCTCAGTGACCCCTCAGTGACATTCAGAGTGACCCCTCATTGACCCCTCAGTGACATTCAGAGTGACCCTCAGTGACATTCAGAGTGACCACTCAGTGACCCCTCAGTGACATTCAGAGTGACCCCTCAGTGACATTCAGAGTGACCCCTCAGTAACATTCAGAGTGACCCTCAGTGACCCCTCAGTGACCCCTCAGTGACATTCAGAGTGACCCTCAGTGACCCCTCAGTGACCCCTTAGTGACATTCAGAGTGACCCCTCAGTGACATTCAGAGTGACCCTCAGTGACATTCAGAGTGACCCTCAGTGACATTCAGAGTGACCCCTCAGTGACCCCTCAGTGACATTCAGAGTGACCCTCACTGACATTCAGAGTGACCCCTCAGTGACATTCAGAGTGACCCCTCAGTAACATTCAGAGTGACCCTCAGTGACCCCTCAGTGACCCCTCAGTGACATTCAGAGTGACCCTCAGTGACCCCTCAGTGACCCCTTAGTGACATTCAGAGTGACCCCTCAGTGACATTCAGAGTGACCCTCAGTGACATTCAGAGTGACCCTCAGTGACATTCAGAGTGACCCCTCAGTGACCCCTCAGTGACATTCAGAGTGACCCTCACTGACATTCAGAGTGACCCCTCAGTGACATTCAGAGTGACCCCTCAGTGACCCCTCAGTGACATTCAGAGTGACCCCTCAGTGACCCCTCAGTGACATTCAGAGTGACCCCTCAGTGACCCCTCAGTGACATTCAGAGTGACCCTCAGTGACATTCAGAGTGACCCCTCAGTGACATTCAGAGTGACCCCTCAGTGACATTCAGAGTGACCCCTCAGTGACATTGAGTGACCCCTCAGTGACCCCTCAGTGACATTCAGAGTGACCCTCACTTACATTCAGAGTGACCCCTCAGTGACATTCAGAGTGACCCCTCAGAGACGCCTCAGTGACATTAAGAGTGACCCCTCAGTGACCCCTCAGTGACATTCAGAGTGACCCCTCAGTGACCCCTCAGTGATATTCAGAGTGACCCTCAGTGACATTCAGAGTGACCCCTCAGTGACATTCAGAGTGACCCCTCTGTGACCCCTCAGTGACATTCAGAGTGACCCCTCAGTCACCCCTCAGTGACATTCAGAGTGACCCCTCAGTGACCCCTCAGTGACATTTGGAGTGACTCCTCAGTGACCCCTCAGTGACCCCTCAGTGACATTCAGAGTGACCCCTCAGTCACATTCAGCGTGACCCCTCAGTGACCCCTCAGTGACATTCAGAGTGACCCCTCAGTGACCCCGCAGTGACATTCAGAGTGACCCTCAGTGACATTCAGAGTGACCCATCAGTGACATTCAGAGTGACCCCTCAGTGACATTCAGTGACCCCTCAGTGACCCCTCAGTGACATTCAGCGTGACCCTCAGTGACATTCAGAGTGACCCCTCAGTGACATTCAGAGTGACCCTCAGTGACCCCTCAGTGACATTCAGAGTGACCCTCAGTGACATTCAGAGTGACCCTCAGTGACATTCAGAGTGACCCCTCAGTGACATTCAGAGTGACCCCTCAGTGACATTCAGAGTGACCCTCAGTGACATTCAGAGTGACCCCTCAGTGACATTCAGAGTGACCCGTCAGTGACATTCAGAGTGACCCTCAGTGACATTCAGAGTGACCCTCAGAGACATTCAGAGCGACCCCTCAGTGACATTCAGAGTGACCCTCAGTGACATTCAGAGTGACCCCTCAGTGTCATTCAGAGTGACCCTCAGTGACCCCTCAGTGACATTCAGAGTGACCCCTCAGTGACATTCAGAGTGACCCCTCAGTGACATTCAGAGTGACCCCTCAGTGACCCCTCAGTGACATTCAGAGTGACCCCTCATTGACCCCTCAGTGACATTCAGAGTGACCCTCAGTGACATTCAGAGTGACCCCTCAGTGACCCCTCAGTGACATTCAGAGTGACCCCTCAGTGACCCCTCAGTGACATTCAGAGTGACCCCTCAGTGACATTCAGAGTGACCCCTCAGTGACACCTCAGTGACCCCTCACATACAGAGTGACCCTCAGTGACATTCAGAGTGACCCCTCAGTGACCCCTCAGTGACCCCTCAGATACAGAGTGACCCTCAGTGACATTCAGAGTGACCCCTCAGTGACATTCAGCGTGACCTTCAGTGACATTCAGAGTGACCCCTCAGTGACCCCTCAGTGACATTCAGAGTGACCCCTCAGTGACATTCAGAGTGACCCTCAGTGACCCCTCAGTGACATTCAGAGTGACCGTCAGTGACCCCTCAGTGACCCCTCAGTGACATTCAGAGTGTCCCTCAGTGACATTCAGAGTGACCCCTCAGTGACATTCAGAGTGACCCTCAGTGACATTCAGATGTGACCCCTCAGTGACATTCAGAGTGACCCCTGAGTGACATTCAGAGTGACCCCTCAGTGACCCCTCAGTGACATTCAGAGTGACCCCTCAGTGACATTCAGAGTGACCCCTCAGTGACATTCAGAGTGACCCTCAGTGACCCCTCAGTGACCCCTCAGTGACATTCAGAGTGACCCTTAGTGACCCCTCAGTGACCCCTCAGTGACATTCAGAGTGACCATCAGTGACCCCTCAGTGACCCCTCAGTGACATTCAGAGTGACCCTCAGTGACATTCAGAGTGACCCCTCAGTGACATTCAGAGTGACCCCTCAGTGACCCCTTAGTGACATTCAGAGTGACCCCTCAGTGACCCCTCAGTGACATTCAGAGTGACCCTCAGTGACATTCAGAGTGGCTCCTCAGTGACCCCTCAGTGACATTCAGAGTGACCCCTCAGTGACATTCAGAGTGACCCCTCAGAGACAGAGTGACCCCTCAGTGACATTCAGAGTGACCCTCAGTGACATTCAGATTGACCCCTCAGTGACATTCAGAGTGACCCCTCAGTGACCCCTCAGAGAGAGAGTGACCCCTCAGTGACATTCAGAGTGACCCTCAGTGACATACAGAGTGACCCCTCAGTGACATTCAGAGTGACCCCTCAGTGACATTCAGAGTGGCCCCTCAGTGACCCCTCAGAGACAGAGTGACCCCTCAGTGACATTCAGAGTGACCCTCAGTGACATTCAGAGTGACCCTCAGTGACCCCTCAGTGACATTCAGAGTGACCCTCAGTGACATTCAGAGTGACCCATCAGTGACATTAAGAGTGACCCCTCAGTGACCCCTCAGTGACATTCAGTGACCCCTCAGTGACATTCAGAGTGACCCCTCAGTGACATTCAGAGTGACCCCTCAGTGACCCCTCAGTGACATTCAGAGTGACCCCTCAGTGACATTCAGAGTGACCCCTCAGTGACCCTCAGTGACATTCAGAGTGACCCTCAGTGACATTCAGAGTGACCCTCAGTGACCCCTCAGTGACATTCAGACCCCTCAGTGATTCAGAGTGACCCCAGTGACATTCAGTGACCCCTCAGTGACATTCAGAGTGACCCTCAGTGACATTCAGAGTGACCCTCAGTGACCCCCGTGACATTCAGAGTGACCCCAGTAACATTCAGTGACCCTCAGTGACATTCAGAGTGACCCCTCGTGACATTCAGAGTGACCCCTCAGAGACAGAGTGACCCCTCAGTGACATTCAGAGTGACCCCTCAGTGACATTCAGAGTGACCCCTCAGTGACATTCAGAGTGACCCTCAGTGACATTCAGAGTGACTCCTCAGTGACCCCTCAGTGACATTCAGAGTGACCCCTCAGTGACATTCAGAGTGACCCCTCAGAGACAGAGTGACCCTCAGTGACATTCAGAGTGACCCTCAGTGACATTCAGAGTGACCCTCAGTGACATTCAGAGTGACCCCTCAGTGACCCCTCAGAGAGAGAGTGACCCCTCAGTGACATTCAGAGTGACCCTCAGTGACATACAGAGTGACCCCTCAGTGACATTCAGAGTGACCCCTCAGTGACATTCAGAGTGGCCCCTCAGTGACCCTCAGAGACAGAGTGACCCCTCAGTGACATTCAGAGTGACCCTCAGTGACATTCAGAGTGACCCCTCAGTGACCCCTCAGTGACATTCAGAGTGACCCCTCAGTGACATTCAGAGTGACCCTCAGTGACCCCTCAGTGACATTAAGAGTGACCCTCAGTGACCCCAGTGACATTCAGTGACCCCTCAGTGACATTCAGAGTGACCCCTCAGTGACATTCAGAGTGACCCCTCAGTGACCCTCAGTGACATTCAGAGTGACCCCTCAGTGACATTCAGAGTGACCCCTCAGTGACCCTCAGTGACATTCAGAGTGACCCCTCAGTGACATTCAGAGTGACCCTCAGTGACCCCTCAGTGACATTCAGAGTGCCCCTCAGTGACATTCAGAGTGACCCCTCAGTGACATTCAGAGTGACCCCTCAGTGACATTCAGAGTGACCCTCAGTGACATTCAGAGTGACCCTCAGTGACCCCCTCAGTGACATTCAGAGTGACCCTCAGTAACATTCAGAGTGACCCTCAGTGACATTCAGAGTGACCCCTCAGTGACATTCAGAGTGACCCTCAGAGACAGAGTGACCCCTCAGTGACATTCAGAGTGACCCTCAGTGACATTCAGAGTGACCCTCAGTGACATTCAGAGTGACCCTCAGTGACATTCAGAGTGACCCCTCAGTGACATTCAGAGTGACCCCTCAGTGACCCCTCAGTGACATTCAGAGTGACCCTCAGTGACATTCAGAGTGACCCCTCAGTGACATTCAGAGTGACCCTCAGTGACATTCAGAGTGACCCCTCAGTGACCCCCTCAGTGACATTCAGAGTGACCCTCAGTAACATTCAGAGTGACCCTCAGTGACATTCAGAGTGACCCCTCAGTGACATTCAGAGTGACCCCTCAGAGACAGAGTGGACCCCTCAGTGACATTTCAGAGTGAACCCTCAGTGACATTCAGAGTGACCCCTCAAGTGACATTCAGAGTGAACCCTCCAGTGACATCAGAGTGACCCCTCAGTGACATTCAGAGTGACCCTCAGTGACATTCAGAGTGACCCTCATTGACATTCAGAGTGACCCTCAGTGACATTCAGAGTGACCCCTCAGTGACATTCAGAGTGACCCCTCAGTGACATTCAGAGTGACCCCTCAGAGACAGAGTGACCCCTCAGTGACCCTCGGAGTGAGCCCTTTGTAGCACAGTGGTTAGCACTGTGGCTTCACAGCACCAGGGTTCCAGGTTCGATTCCCGGCTTGGGTCACTGTCTGTGCGGAGTCTGCATGTTCTCCCCGTGTCTGCGTGGGATTCCTCCGGGGGCTCCGGTTTCCTCCCACAAGTCCCGAAAGACGTGCTGTTAGGTGAATTGGACATTCTGAATTCTCCCTCTGTGACCCGAACAGGCGCCGGAATGTGGCGACTAGGGGCTTTTCACAGTTACGTCATTGCAGTGTTAATGTAAGCCTACTTGTTAAACTTTTATTAAACCTGCCAGTTTCACTCACGTTCTTTGAGGAAATGAAAGGGGCACCTCGCTCCCGCCTCACTGAATTCCCTGAGTGACCAAACTCTGACTGTTGCACTCTAATACAGCTGTAGTCAGCTCCGCAGGCGGCTCACTTTTATACTGTCTGCCTCTCGTCTTAGCAAACTGGCTTGATGCAGTTATCTAATTAACAAGAGCAGCTGCGGGCAGAGGCCGAGTGAATTCTGTTTAAAACTGGGTTAAAACTTACCTTCTAACAAAGGAAACACAAACTTTTAAGTTAATTTACTAAATAAAGGAACCCTAGACTTTATAATAATCACTTATAATAATCGCTTATTGTCACAAATTGGCTTCAATGAAGTTACTGTGAAAAGCCCCTAGTCGCCACATTCCGGCGCCTGTTCGGGGAGGCCGGTACGGGAATTGAACCCGCACTGTTGGCATTGTTCTGCATTACAAGCTAGCTATTTAGCCCACTGTACTAAACCAGCCCCATACTTTAGATAGAACTGAACCCTTAATTCACCGGAGCCAGTGAGTGTATAAACCTACCTTGGTCATCAGTCCCAGTTCAGGGAGCAGATCCGGTGTACGGAATTCCAGCCAGTGAGTGTATAAATCTACCTTGGGGATCAGTCCCAGTTCAGGGAGCAGATCCAGTGGGCGGAGTTCCAGCCGGTGAGTGTATAAACCTACCTCGGGGATCAGTCCCAGTTCAGGGAGCAGATCTAGTGTACGGAATTCCAGCCAGTGACTGTATAAACCTACCTCAGGGATCAGTCCCAGTTCAGGGAGCAGATCTAGTGTACTAAATTCCAGTCGGTGAGTGTATAAACCTACCTCGGAGATCAGTCCCAGTTCAGGGAGCAGATCTAGTGAGCAGAGTTCCAGCCAGTAAGTGTATAAACCTACCTCGGGGATCAGTTCCAGTTCAGGGAGCAGATCTAGTGGAGTTCCAGTCGGTGAATGAACAGAGTAACTGACCTCAGGTGAAAAAAGTTATAGGGGACTCTATAGTAAGGGGCACAGATAGGCGCCTCTGTGGACGTGAAAGAGACTCCAGGATGGTGTGTTGCATCCCTGGTGCCAGGGTCAAGGATGTCTCTGAATGGGTAGGGGGCATTCTGAAGGGAGAAGGTGAGCAGCAGAGGTCGTTGTACATATTGGTACTAACGACATAGACATGAAGAATGACGAGGTCTTGCAGCAGGATTTCAGGGAGCTAGGTAGAAAGTTAAAAGACAGGAGCTCTAGGGTTGTAATCTCAGGATTACTCCCTGTGCCATGTGCAAGTGAGGCTAGAAATAGGAGGATAGTGCAGCTAAACACGTGGCTAAACAGCTGGTGTAGGAGGGAGAGTTTCAGATTTCTGGACCATTGGGATCTCTTCCGGAGCAGGTGGGATCTGTACAAGGACCAGTTACATCTAAATTAGAGGGGTATTAATATCCTGGCTGGGAGGTTTGCTAGATTCACTCGGGAGGGGGGGGGGGGGGACCAGAGCAATAAGTCAGAAGGTTAAATAACTGAGGGGGAACTCGAGAATTGGGCCAGTAAAACACAGAGGAAGTGCAGGCAGGGAAATGTTGCTGAACACATTGGGCCTGTGGTCTGAAGTGAATTTGTTTCAATACGAGAGTGTAACAGGTAAGGCAGATGAACTTCAGAGCTTGAATTAGTACTTGGAACCAGAGAAACATAGAAAATAGGTGCAGGAGGCCATTCGGCCCTTTGAGCCTGCACCACCGTTCAATATGATCATGGCTGATAATGAAAATTCAGTATCCCACTTCCACTTTCTCTCCAGACCCCTTGACCCCTTTAGCCGCAAGGGCCACGTCCAGCTCCCTCTTGAATATATCCAACAAACCGGCCCCAACAGCTTTCTGTGGGAGAGAATTCCAAAAGTTCACATCTCTCTGGGAGAAGAAGTTCTTCCCCATCTCAGTCCTGAATGGCTGACCCCTTATTCTCAGGCTGTGACCCCTAATTCTGGACGTCCCCAACATCGGGAACATTCTTCCCACATCCAGCCTGTCCAGGCCCATCAGGATTTTATAAGTTTCTGTGAGATCCCCTCTCATTCGTCTAAACTTCAGTGAGTACAACATAAGAACATAAGAACATAAGAACTAGGAGCAGGAGTAGGCCATCTGGCCCCTCGAGCCTGCTCCGCCATTCAATTAGATCATGGCTGATCTTTTGTGGACTCAGCTCCACTTTCCGGCCCGAACACCATAACCCTTAATCCCTTTATTCTTCAAAAAACTATCTATCTTTACCTTAAAAACATGTAATGAAGGAGCCTCAACTGCTTCACTGGGCAAGGAATTCCATAGATTCACAACTCTTTGGGTGAAGAAGTTCCTCCTAAACTCAGTCCTAAATCTACTTCCCCTTATTTTGAGGCTATGTCCCCTAGTTCTGCTGTCACCCGCCAGTGGAAACAACCTGCCCGCATCTATCCTATCTATTCCCTTCATAATTTTAAATGTTTCTATAAAATCCCCCCTCATCCTTCTAAATTCCAATGAGTACAGTCCCAGTCTACTCAACCTCTCCTCATAATCCAACCCCTTCAGCTCTGGGATTAACCTAGTGAATCTCCTCTGCACACCCTCCAGCGCCAGTACGTCCTTTCTCAAGTAAGGAGACCAAAACTGAACACAATACTCCAGGTGTGGCCTCACTAACACCTTACACAATTGCAACATAACCTCCCTAGTCTTAAACTCCATCCCTCTAGCAATGAAAGACAAAATTCCATTTGCCTTCTTAATCACCTGTTGCACCTTTAAACCAACCTTCTGTGACTCATGCACTAGCACACCCAGGTCTCTCTGCACAGCGGCATGCTTTAATATTTTATCGTTTAAATAATAATCCCGTTTGCTGTTATTCCTACCAAAATAGATAACCTCACATTTGTCAACATTGTATTCCATCTGCCAGACCCGAGCCCATTCACTTAACCTATCCAAATCCCTCTGCAGACTTCCAGTATCCTCTGCACTTTTCACTTTACCACTCATCTTAGTGTCATCTGCAAACTTGGACACATTGCCCTTGGTCCCCAACTCCAAATCATCAATGTAAATTGTGAACAATTGTGGGCCCAACACGGATCCCTGAGGGACACCACTAGCTACTGATTGCCAACCAGAGAAACACCCATTAATCCCCACTCTGCTTTCTATTAATTAACCAATCCTCTATCCATGCTACTACTTTACCCTTAATGCCATGCATCTTTATCTTATGCAGCAACCTTTTGTGTGGCACCTTGTCAAAGGCTTTCTGGAAATCCAGATATACCACATCCATTGGCTCCCCCTTATCTACTGCACTGGTAATGTCCTCAAAAAATTCCACTAAATTAGTTATGCATGACCTGCCCTTTATGAACCCATGCTGCGTCTGCCCAATGAGACAATTTCTATCCAGATGCCTCGCTATTTCTTCCTTGATGATAGATTCCAGCATCTTCCCTACTACCGAAGTTAAGCTCACTGGCCAATAATTTCCTGCTCTCTGCCTACCTCCTTTTTTAAACAGTGGTGTCACGTTTGCTATTTTCCAATCCACCGGGACCACCCCAGAGTCTAGTGAATTTCGGTAAATTAGCACTAGTGCGTTTGCAATTTCCCTAGCCATCTGTGTTAGCACTCTGGGATGCATTCCATCAGGGCCAGGAGACTTGTCTACCCTTAGCACCATTAGCTTGCCCATCATTACCTCCTTAGTGATAACAATCCTCTCAAGGTCGTCACCTGTCATATCCTCATTTCTATCAGTCGCTGGCATGTTATTTGGGTCTTCCACTGTGAAGACCGACTCAAAAAACCTGTTCAGTTCCTCAGCCATTTCCTCATCTCCCATTATTAAAACTCCCTTCTCATCCTCTAAAGGACCAATATTTACCTTAGCCACTCTTTTTTGTTTTATATATTTGTAAAAACTTTTACTGTCTGTTTTTATATTCTGAGCAAGTTTACTCTCATACTCTATCTTACTCTTCTTTATAGCTTTTTTAGTAGCTTTCTGTTGCCCCCTAAAGATTTCCCAATCCTCTAATCTCCCAGCAATCTTTGCCACTTTATATGCTTTTTCCTTCAATTTGATACTCTCCCTTATTTCCTTAGATATCCACGGTTGATTTTCCCTCTTTCTACCGTCCTTCCTTTTTTTTGGTATTTACCTTTGCTGAGCACTGTGAAAAATTGCTTGGAAGGTTCTCCACTGTTCCTCAACTGTTCCACCATAAAGTCTTAGCTCCCAGTCTACCTTAGCTAGTTCTTCTCTCATCCCCTTGTAATCTCCTTTGTTTAAACACAAAACACTAGTATTTGATTTTACTTTCTCACCCTCCATCTGTATTTTAAATTCCACCATATTGTGATCGCTCCTTCCGAGAGGATCCCTAACTATGAGATCATGAATCAATCCTGTCTCATTACACAGGACAAAATCTCGGACCGCTTGTTCCCTCGTAGGTTCCATTACATACTGTTCTAGGAAACTATCGCGGATACATTCTATAAACTCCTCCTCAAGGTTGCCTTGACCGACCTGGTTAAACCAATCGACATGTAGATTAAAATCCCCCATGATAACTGCTGTACCATTTCTACATACATCAATTATCTCTTTGTTTATTGCCTGCCCCACCATAACGTTACTATTTGGTGGCCGATAGACTACTCCTATCAGTGACTTTTTCGCCTTACTATTCCTGATTCCCACCCAAATTGATTCAACCTTATCCTCCATAGCACCGATGTCATCCCTTACTATTGCCCGGATGTCATCCTTAAATAACAGAGCTACACCACCTCCCTTACCATCCACTCTGTCCTTCCGAATAGTTTGATACCCTCGGATATTTAACTCCCAGTCGTGACCATCCTTTAACCATGTTTCAGTAATGGCCACTAAATCATAGTCATTTACGATGATTTGTGCCATCAACTCATTTACTTTATTCCGAATACTACGAGCATTCTGGTAAAGTACACTTATGTTGGGTTTTTTTTACCTCTGTTTTGAATCTTAACATCTCCAGTTTTATTCCTTTTGTTATTACTGGGCCTATTCACTGTGCTCCCCTCAGTCACTGTACCTTGTACTGTCGCCCTTATGGATTTCTGACTATGTCTTCTCTGCCTTGCACTTTTCCCCTTACTTCCTTTTGTTTCTGTCCCTGTTTTACTACCTTCCAACTTCCTGCATCGGTTCCCATCCCCCTGCCACATTAGTTTAAACCCTCCCTATGATGTTGTTGCCATTAGGGAAGGACTGAATTGGCAGATTAACATTCCAGGATTTAGATGTTTCAGGCGGGATAGAGGGGGATGTAAAAGGGGTGGAGGAGTTGTGCTACTGGTTAGGGAGAATATCACAGCTGTACTGCGGGAGGACACCTCAGAGGGCAGTGAGGCTATATGGGGTGAGATCAGGAATAAGAAGGGTGCAGTCACAATGTTGGGGGTTTACTACAGGCCTCCCAACAGCCAGCGGGAGATAGAGGAGCAGATACGTAGACAGATTTTGGAAAGGAGTAAAAACAACAGGGTTGCTGTGGTCGGTGATTTTAATTTCCCCAATATTGACTGGGACTCACTTAGTGCTCGGGGCTTAGACAGGGCAGAGTTTGGAAGGAGCATCCAGGAGGGCTTCTTAAAACAATATGTAGACAGTCCAACTAGGGAAGGGGCTGTACTGGACCTGGTATTGGGAAATAGAAACATTGAAAATAGAAGCAGGAGGAGGCCATTCGGCCCTTCCAGCCTGCTCTGCCATTCGGCCCTTCCAGCCTGCTCCGCCATTCGGCCCTTCCAGCCTGCTCCGCCATTCGGCCCTTCGAGCCTGCTCCGCCATTCAGCCCTTCCAGCCTGCTCCACCATTCGGCCCTTCGAGCCTGCTCCGCCATTTGGCCCTTCCAGCCTGCTCTGCCATTCGGCCCTTCCAGCCTGCTCTGCCATTCGCCCCTACAGCCTGCTCTGCCATTCAGCCCTTCCAGCCTGCTCCGCCATTCGGCCCTTCCAGCCTGCTCCGCCATTCACTATGATCATGGCTGATCATCAAGTTCAATACCCTGATCCCGCCTTCCCCCATGTCCCTTTATCCCTTTAGCCCCAAAAGCGGAATCTAATTCCTTCTTGAAATTACACATCGCTTTGGCCTCAACTACTTTCTGTGGGAGTGAATTCCACAGATTCCCCGCTCTCTGGGTGAAGACATTTCTCCTCCCCTCAGTCCTAAAAGGTTTACCCCTTATCCTCAAACTATGGCCCCTAGTTCTGGGCTCCCCCACCACGACACAAAGATTGGTGGAATTGCAGATAGCGATGAGGACTGTCGGAGGATTTAGATCGTTTGGAAACTTGGGCGGAGTGATGGCAGATGGAGTTTAATCCGGACAAATGTGAGGTAATGCATTTTGGACGGTCTAATGCAGGTAGGGAATATACAGTGAATGGTAGAACCCCCAAGAGTATTGACAGTCAGAGAGATCTAGGTGTACAGATCCACAGGTCACTGAAAGGGGCAACACAGGTGGAGAAGGAAGTCAAGAAGGCATACGGCATGCTTACCTTCATTGGCCGGGGCATTGAGTATAAGAATTGGCAAGTCATGTTACAGCTGTATAGAACCTTAGTTAGGCCACACTTGGAGTATTGTGTTCAATTCTGGTCGCCACACTACCAGAAGGATGTGGAGGCTTTAGAGAGGGTGCAGAAGAGATTTACCAGGATGTTGCCTGGTATGGAGGGTGTAATGAACTCCAATTGGCTTTATTGGTTGGCCAATTGGAGTATGAGTTCCCTCAATGATACTCATTGAGGGGGGCCATATAATCACCTGTGTAGGCTTTGTGAGCCATTCTGAAGTTGACTGGACTGCTAGCAGCACTGTTTGTAGCTGCTCCTGTAATATTGTTATTGCAAATAAATATTGGTGTGGTGACGGAACGCCTGCCTCCCGTGGATTACTACAGTGGCGACGAGGTAAACAAGGAACTTTGAGGAGACCAGCTGCCGCACTCGGAGGGTAAGCCTTGCCATTTTAAAAATGCTGTTTTTTGGGAGGTTAGAGGCATTCGACCCGGCTATTGAGGACTGGCCCCAGTATATGGAGAGAATGTGTTACTTCTTCCAGGCAAATGATATTCTGACGGACGAAAGGAGACGGCTTAGCCTGCTGTCGGCGTGCAGACCCTCCGCTTTCGCCATTATACGTAGCCTGACTTATCCCGATGCGCCAGACACGAAAACTTTCCAAGAAGTAACGGAATTGGTGAAAGAGCACTACGACCCAAAACCACCCCTCATTTTGCGTAGGTACAGATTCTACACAGCGAAGCGGGAAGACAGGGAGTCAGTCACAAATTTCTTGACCCGCCTGAGAAGGCTGGCGGAAAAATGTGAGTTCGGCCCGACGCTAAATGAAATGCTTCGGGACCGGTTAGTGTGTGGTATAAACTACCTCACAATACAGAAACGCCTGTTGGCGGAAACGGAGCTAGACTGCAGGCAGGCGTTACAGCTCACACTGTCCCTAGAAAAGGCAGCAAGTGGGGCGCAGGAACTACAGGGCACGCCAATGGAGGTCGATACCTGTGAGAGGGACTACCACAACGGGTCCTGCTACCAGATAGCCGCTCTCAGGAAAAGCCTGAGGAATAGAGGGAAAAAGGAAAACCCCAGAACTGCCCCCAAGTCTGCCAGGACGAACTGGAGACAGAGGGAAGTACCGGCTGAGGCTCCCCCAACAGAGAAGGACTGTTTCTGACAGAGTGGGGTAACAACGACAGAAACCCTAGAAGGAGGTGGCAAAAGAGGAATAGCAGGTGGGGCCGCAGGGAAGTACACAACCTAGACGCCCCATCCTCCTCCGAAGGGCAACAATTATATAATATTGCAACGAAGAAAGCAGAACCCATTAGGATTACCCCACGGGTGAACGGGCGGCCGACAATAATGGAAATAGACACGGGTACGGCCGTATCAGTAATGGGAGTGGCAGCATTTAGAAAAATCAAAGATGGACTCCAGCCACTAACCCTAACAAAAACATCGACGAAACCTAAAACCTACACGGGGAACCCCTGGAAGTTCTCGGCACGACTCATGTACCTGTGGAATATGAGAAACAATAGCTCAGATTACCGTTGACAATAGTAGAGGGCTCTGGACTGACCTTAATTGGGCGAAACTGGCTGAAAGACCTGAAATTAGATTGGATGAAAATTTTCCAGAGTGGAAGCAGGCAGTTGAGTGGAGTACTCCAAAAATACCCGGAGGTCTTCCAGGAAGGTTTGGGGGAAATCATAGGTACCAAAGCAACTTTGCACGTGGACCCAGAAGCCCTTCCGAAATTTTGTAAGGCCAGGCCGGTACCTTTTGCATTAAGGAAGAAAGTAGATGAGGAAATAGAAAGGTTACGGCGCGACTGCATTATCAGACCAGTACAGTTCTCGGAATGGGCAGCGCCGGTGGTACCAATTTTGAAGCCAGACGGCTCGATACGTCTCTGTGGAGATTTCAAACAGACAGTAAACAAATACGCACTGCTGGACAAATACCCAATCCCAAAAATAGACGACCTATATGCCAAATTGGCAGGTGGGCTTTTGTTCACGAAACTGGACATGAGCCACGCCTACCTGCAGTTAAAACTGGACAAGGGCTTCCAGAAGTTCGCTACGATCAACACCCTGAAGGGCCTTTTTCGTTATACTAGGCTACCTTTCGGAGTGTCATCAGCCTGCGCTATATTCCAGCGTACGATGGAAAATATTCTGCAGGGACTACCGCAGGTGGCGATTTATTTGGACGATGTCTTAATCACGGGTAGGACAAACAGGGAACATTTAAGGAACCTGGAGGAAGTGCTCAGGCGTTTCGTAAAGGCAGGCGTACGGCTAAAAAGGGAAAAATGTGTTTTTCTGGCCCCACAAGTGACGTACCTGGGATATAAAGTAGACAAGTCAGGCTTACACCCATTAGAAGACAGAGTAAGGGCAATAAAAGAAGCCCCAGCTCCCACCACGGTCCAGGAGTTACGATCATTTCTAGGGTTGGTAACCTATTATGGAAAATTTATTGGAAATAGGGTGTCCATCCTAGAACCCCTCCACCAGCTACTAAAAAAGGGGCAAGAATGGAAATGGTCCGCCCGCCAAAACCGAGCATTTAGGGACATTAAGGAACAGTTGTCATCCGAAAATGTCCTAGAGCATTATGACCCAAGGAAGGAGTTGGTGGTCACTTGTGATGCATCCCCCTACGGGGTAGGAACCGTCTTAGCCCATAGAGGAAGGAATGGAGGAGAACGGCCAATAGCCTATGCTTCGAGGACCTTGGCGATGGCTGAGAGGAAGTACGCCCAAATCGAGAAGGAAGGACTGGCGGTGATATTCGCAGTAAAAAACTTTCACCAGTATCTGTACGGGCGGAAATTCACCATAGTGACAGACCATAAGCCGTTATTAGGGTTATTAAAAGAAGACAAGTCAATACCCTCGATTGCATCAGCTAGAATTCAATGCTGGGCGTTGCTACTGGCGGCGTATAGATACGTTCTGGAGCACAGACCGGGAACGCGAGTAGCAAATGCAGATGCTTTGAACAGACTTCCCCTGCCGGACACTCCGCCGCAAATACCAAAAGTAGAGGAGACAGTAATGACTCTAAATTTTTTGACATCCTACCAGTCGACGCACAACATATTCGGTTGTGGACGCAAAAAGACCCAGTTTTAGCCAAGATGAAGCATTTACTGCTAACAGGGGAACTGGAAAGACCAGTGGAGCCCCAGATGCACCCATACTGGAGCAGAAGGGACCAAATAACCGTAGAAGACGGTATCCTATTATGGGGAGCCCGGGTAATAGTCCCAGCTCAGGGCCGTCAGGCAATCTTAACCGAGTTACATCACGGACACCCAGGGGTGTCTAAAATGAAGATGCTAGCTCGAAGCTACGTTTGGTGGCCAGGTTTGGACACAGACATAGCAGCCTTGGTACGTCGGTGCCAGGAGTGCCAACAGGGGCAAAGAGTGCCACCAGTGACGCCATTGCACCCGTGGGAATGGCCAGGCAGACTGTGGACCCGCCTGCATATTGACCACGCCGGCCCTTCCATGGGCTCAATGTTTTTGGTGATAGTGGACGCCCACTCCAAATGGTTGGACGTCCACCGGGTAAACACAGCAAGCACAGCATCGACAATTGAAAAGCTCAGGGCCTCGTTTGCAACACATGGACTTCCGGAGGTATTGGTGTCGGACAACGGAACGGCATTCACAAGTGGGGAATTTGGAAAATTCCTGAAGGAAAACGGAGTCCGTCACATCAAAACGGCCCCTTACCATCCAGCGACCAACGGCCTGGCAGAGAGAGCGGTCCAGACACTAAAAGCGGGACACAAGAAGCAGCCGGCAGCGTCAATGGACACAAAGCTCTCCCGCTGGCTGTTGATTACAGGGCCACACCGCATTCCACAACGGGCATACCGCCAGCTGAACTCTTAATGGGAAGGCGGCTGCGAACGAGGCTGAGTCTCCTTTTCCCAAATTTAACGGGGAAAGTGGAGAAACAGCAGGAGGCCCAACGCAGGGGGCATGATAATAGTCGGCAGCAGAGACATTTCCAGGTGGGGGCACCGGTTTGGGTCAAGAATTATGGGAAAGGACCAACGTGGGTCAAAGGCACGGTAGAGTCCCAAACAGGGCCCGAATCCTATGAGGTTTCAATAGGAGGTAAGGTGCTGGTCCTGTAATATCATTATTGTAAATAAATATTGGTGTGGTGACGGAACTCCTGCCTCCCGTGGATTACTACAGAGGGCATTAGCTATGAGGAGCGGTTGAATAAACTCGGTTTGTTCTCACTGGAACGACGGAGGTTGAGGGGGCGACCTGATAGAGGTCTACAAAATTATGAGGGGCAGAGACAGAGTGGATTATCAGAGACTTTTTCCCAGAGTGGAAGAGTCAGTAAGCGGAAAAGTGAAAGGCAGAGAAACCAAAGTCAAAAATCTAAAAGGGTCACCGTGTAGAGTACAGAGACTGTGGGGAACTCAGAGTTGCGTTTTTGATTAGGGACAGTATCACGGAAGTACAGAGAGAAGATATATCTGAGGGTTCGCCCACTGAATCTATATGGGTAGAACTGAAAAATAAGAAGGGTGAGATTACTTTGAACAAAGAACAGTACAGCACAGGAACAGGCCCTTCGGCCCTCCCAGCCTGCGTCGATCACGTGCCCTATCTAGACCAACCGCCTGTATCCTTCTATACCCCGTCTGTTCATGTCCCTGTCCAGATAAGTCTTAAAGGTCACTAACGTATCTGCCTCAACCCCCTCACTTGGCAGCGCATTCCAGGCTATCATCACCCTCTGTGTAAAAACCTTCCCCCGCACATCCCCACTGAACCTTCCCCCCTCACCTTGAACTTGTGCCCCCTTGTAATTGTCATTTCCACCCTGGGAAAAAGCCTCCAACTGTTCACCCTATCCATACCCCTCATCATTTTATAAACTTCTATCAGGATAGGATTGAACACAGAACAGACAGTGCAGAAGGAGGCCATTCGGCCCATCGAGTCTGCACCGACCCACTTAAACCCTCACTTCCACCTTATCCCCGTAACCCAATAACCCCTCCTAACCTTTTTGGACATTAAGGGCAATTTATCGTGGCCAATCCACCTAATCTGCACATTTTTGGACTGTGGGAGGAAACGGGAGCACCCGGAGGAAACCCACACACACACGGGGAAAACGTGCAGACTCCGCACAGACAGTGACCCAAGCTGGGAATCGAACCTGGGACCCTGGAGCTGTGAAGCCACAGTGCTATCCACTTGTACTACCGCGCTGCTCAAACTGGGCAGCCTTGCAATAAGATTGGGATTGGTGAAGGCTTGGAGGGCCGAAGGGCCTGTTCCTGTGCTGTATTATTCTTTGTTCAAAGTGATCTCACCCTTCTATTTCCGGGATTGATACTACAGGCCCCCAAATAGTCAGCAGGAAATTGAGGAGCAACTGTGTAAGGAGATGATAACTAGCTGCCGGAAAAATAGGGTGGGAATAGTTGGGGACTTTAACTTTCCCAACATTAACTGGGACAACCATAGCACGAGGGGTTTGGATGGAGAGAAATTTGTTGAGTGTATTCAGGAAGAATTCCTCATTCAATATGTGGATGGCCCAACTAGAGAGAGGGGGGCAAAACTTAACCTCCTCTTGGGGAATAAGGAAGGGCAGGTGACAGAAGTGTTAGTGAGGGATCACTTTGGGACCAGTGACCATAATTCCATTAGTTTCAAGATCGCTATGGAGAATGATAGGTCTGGCCCAAAAGTTAAAATTCTAAATTGGGGCTAGGCCAATTTCGGGGCAGGAAGTTTCAAAAGGTGATTGGGGGAGGAGCCTATTTACAGACAAGGGGACAGCTGGTAACTGGGAGTCTTTCAAAGTGTGTTACTCAGGGTTCAGGGTGAGCACATTCCTCTTAGAGTGAAGGGTAAGGCTGGGAGAAGGAGGGAACCCTGGATGACTCGGGATATTGAGGCCCTGGTCAAAAAGGAGGAGATGTATGACATGCATCGGCAGCTGGGATCAAGTGGATCCCTTGAAGAGTATCGGGCTTGTCGGAGTAGAGTTGAGAGAAATCAGGAGGGCAAAACGGGGACATGAGATTGTCATGGCAGAGAAGGCAAAGGAAAATCCAAAGGGTTTTTACAGATACATAAAGGGTAAAAGGGTGAGTAGGGAGAGGGTAGGGCTTCTGAAGGATAAACAGGGTTATCTATGTGTGGATCCACAAGAGATTGGAGAGGTCCTAAATGAATATTTCTCGTCAGTATTTACTGTTGAGAAAGGCAGGAATGTTCGGGAAATTGGGAAAATAAATAGTGATGTCTTGAGGAGTGTACATATTACAGAGAAGGAGGTGCTGGAGGTATTAAAGGCCATCAAGATCGATAAATCCCCGGGACCTGATGAAATGTATCCCAGGACGTTGTGGGCGGCTCGGGAGGAAATTGCCGGCCCCCTAGCTGAGATATTTGAATCATCGACAGCCACAGGAGAGGGGCCTGAAGATTGGAGGCAGCAAATGTTGAGCCTTTGTTTTAGAAGGGCCACAGGGCAAAGCCTGGAAACTACTGACCGGTGAGACTGACTTCTGTGGTGGGTAAGTTGTTAAAAGATATTCTGAGAGACAGGATCTACAGGCATTTAGACAGGCAAAGGGCTAATTAGGGACAGTCAGCCTGGCTTTGTAAGGGGAAAGTCATGTCTCACCAATTTGATTGAGTGTTTTGAAGGGGTGACCAAGAAGGTAGATGAGGGCAGTGCGGTTGACTGTTGTCTTACATGGACTTTAGCCAGGCCTCTGACAAGGTACCGCATGGCAGGGTTGTTGCATAAAGTTAAATCTCTGTGACCAGCGGGCTGCCTCAGGGATCAGTGCTGGGTCACTGTGATTGTTATAGATATTAATGATTTGGATGAGAAAGTAGGAGGCATGGTTAGTAAGTTTGCCGATGACACCAAGATTAGTGGCACAGTGGATAGTGAAGGTTATCTAGGATTGCAACAGGATCCTTGACCAATTGGGCCAGTGGGCCGATGAATGGCAGATGGAGTTTCATTTGGATAAATGTGAGGTGATGCATTTTGGGAGATCAAATCAGGGCAGGACCTACTCAGTTAATGGTAGGGAGTTGGGGAGAGTTACAGAACAAAGAGATCTCGGGGTACAGGTTCATAGCTCCATGAAGGTGGAGTGGCAGGTGGACAGGGTGGTGAAGAAGGCATTCAGCAGGCTGGGTTTCATTGGCCAGAATATTCAATACAGGAGTTGGGACGTCTTGTTGAAGTTGTACAAGACATTGGCAATGCCACACATGGAATACTGTGTTCAGTTCTGGGCACCCTATTACAGCAAGGATATTGTTAAACTAGAAAGAGTGCAGAAGAGATTTACGAGGATGCTCCCAGGACTTGATGGTCTGAGTTATAAGGAGAGGCTGGATAGGCTGGGACTATTTTCCCTGGAGCGTAGGAGGCTTAGGGGTGATCTTATAGAGTCTATAAAATAATGAGGGGCACAGATAAGGTAGATAGCCATCATCTTTTCCCCCCAAAAGTCCACGTGAGTCCACGCCATTATCACAGCGGTCCCCATCCCACCCCAGGCAGAAGTGAGGAAGGCGCTGGATGAACTGTACACAGTTATAAACAACTATGAAACAGAACACCCGGAGGCCTTGTTCATTGTGGCCGGAGACTTCAACAAAACCAACCTCAAGAGTGTACTGCCAAAATCCCACCAGCACATCTCCTGTCCCACCAGGGGCGACAACACTCTTGACCACTGCTATTCAAAAATCAAGGGTGCCTACCATTCCATCCCCCGACCGCACTTTGGGAAATCAGACCATAAGACTGTGCTCCTTCTCCCGGCTTACAAGCAGAAACTCAAGCGGGAGAATCCAGCTAAGAAGGTTGCGCAGTGCTGGTCCGAGGAGACAGAAGAGCTCTTACGTGACTGCTTAGAGACAGTGGACTGGTCCATATTTAAGAACTCAGCGACTAACTTAAATGAGTATGCCACCACCGTCACAGACTTCATCAGCAAATGTGTGGACGACTGCGTGCCAAAGAAAGCAGTACGTACGTTCCCCAACCGGAAACCATGGCTCAGCCGCGAGATTGACTCCCTACTGAAGGACAGATCTGAGGCGTTCAAGGCAGACGACCCTGTCCTATACAAGAAATCCAGGTACGACCTCCGCAAAGCCATCCGAGATGCCAAGAGAGAATATCAAACCAAGCTAGAGTCACAGACAGACTCTCGGCGGTTGTGGCAAGGACTAAGCAACATAACGGGCTACAAAGCGAAGCCGAGCAGTATCTCTGGCAGTAGCTCACCCCTCCCCGATGAACTCAATACATTCTATGCTCGGTTCGAGCAGGTAACCAACAATCCGCTGTCGAGTGCCCCAGCAACCCATAATTCACCCATACCCACCATCACAGTTTCCGAAGTCAGATCGGCCTTCCTGAAAGTGAACCCACGGAAGGCGATAGGCCCGGACGGGATCCCTGGTCGTGCACTCAGAGCCAGCGCGGACCAGCTGGCAGAGGTTTTCACAGACATCTTTAACCTATCCCTACTCCACTCCGAGGTCCCCACCTGCTTCAAGAAGACCACCATCATACCGGTACCAAAGAAGAACCAGGCAACGTGCCTCAATGACTACCGCCCAGTGGCCCTGACGTCAGTCGTAATGAAGTGCTTTGAGAGGCTGATCATGAAGCGCATCACCTCCATACTCCCGGAACGCCTTGACCCACTTCAATTCGCATACCGTCGCAACCGGTCCAGATCAGACGCCATTTCCCTGGCCCTACACTCATCCCTAGAGCATCTCGAAAACAAGGACTCCTACATCAGACTCCTATTTATTGACTACAGCTCCGCCTTCAACACCATAATCCCAGCCAAGCTCATATCAAAGCTCCAAAACCTAGGACTTGGCTCTCCACTCTGCAACTGGATCCTCCATTTTCTGACCAACAGACCACAATCAGTGAGAATGAACACCAACACCTCCTCCACAATAGTCCTCAATACCGGTGCCCCGCAAGGCTGCGTACTTAGCACCCTACTCTACTCCCTGTACACACACGACTGCATGGCAAAACTTTGTTCCAACTCCATCTACAAGTTTGCTGACGATACGACCATAGTGGGCCGGATCTCGAATAACGACGAGTTCGAATACAGGAGGGAGATAGAGAACCTAGTGGAGTGGTGTAACGACAACAATCTCTCCCTCAATGCCAGCAAAACGAAAGAGCTGGTCATCGACTTCAGGAAGCAAAGTACTGTACACACCCCTGTCAGCATCAACGGGGCCGAGGTGGAGATGGTTAGCAGTTTCAAATTCCTAGGGTGCACATCTCCAAAAATCTATCCTGGTCCACTCACGTCGACGCTATCACCAAGAAAGCACAACAGCGCCTATACTTCCTCAGGAAACTAAGGAAATTCGGCATGTCCACGTTAACCCTTACCAACTTTTACAGATGCACTATAGAGAGCATCCTATCGGGCTGCATCACAGCCTGGTATGGCAACTGCTCGGCCCAGGACCGCAAGGAACTTCAGAGAGTCGTGAATACCGCCCAGTCC
Source organism: Scyliorhinus canicula (assembly GCF_902713615.1). Taxonomy (NCBI): domain Eukaryota; kingdom Metazoa; phylum Chordata; class Chondrichthyes; order Carcharhiniformes; family Scyliorhinidae; genus Scyliorhinus; species Scyliorhinus canicula. The sequence continues at coordinate 2,708,528 of NC_052151.1, read as the reverse complement.
ATCACACGAACCTGCCTCCCATCCATTGATTCCATCTACACCTCCCGCTGCCGGGGGAAAGCGGGCAGCATAATCAAGGATCCCTCCCACCCGGCTTACTCACTTTTCCAACTTCTTCCATCGGGCAGGAGATACAGAAGTCTGAGAACACGCACGAACAGACTCAGAAACAGCTTCTTCCCCACTGTCACCAGACTCCTAAATGACCCTCTTATTGACTGACCTCATTAACACTACACCCTGTATGCTTCATCCGATGCCAATGCTTATGTAGTACATTGTATATCTTGTGTTGCCCTATTATGTATTCTCATGTATTTTCTTGAATTGTTTAATTCCCTTTTCTTCCCATGTACTGAATGATCTGTTGAGCTGCTTGCAGAAAAATACTTTTCACTGTACGTCAGTACACGTGACAATAAACAAATCCATCCAATCCAATCCAAACTAGAGGACATAGGTTTAAGGTGAGAGGGGAGAGATACAAGAGAGACCAGAGGGCCAATGTTTTCACACAGAAGGTGGTGAGTGTCTGGAACGAGCTGCCAGAGGCAGTGGGAGAGGCAGCTACAATATTGTCCTTTACATGGGCAGGGTGGGTATAGAGGGATATGGGCCAATGTGGGCAATTGGGACCAGTTAGTGGTAAAAGCTGGGCGATATGGACAAGCTGGGCTGAAGGGCCTGTTTTCATGCTGTAAGCATCTATGACTCTATAATTACTGAGGGATATAGGTTTCAGGTGCGAGGGGCAAAGTTTTGAGGAGATGTGCGAGGGATGATTTTTTACACAGAGGGTAGTGGCTGCCAGAGGAGGTGGTGGGAGCAGGTACAATAGTGACATTTGTTAGTCTTGACAAATACATGAATAGGATGGGCATAAGAACATAAGAACTAGGAGCAGGAGTCGGCCATCTGGCCCCTCGAGCCTGCTCCGCCATTCAATGAGATCATGGCTGATCTTTTGTGGACTCAGCTCCACTTTCCCTTGAGATTATGCTGCAACTGTGTGGTCAATGTACTATATATATATGATAATTCACACTGTTGTTGTAAGCGCAGTAGCGCTGTCCTACCACTAGGGGGAGTAACTCTGGGAGCACTCAGGAACTTGTACTGGGCTCCACCCTTGGCTCCGCCCATGACTCCTCCCCCTAGTGCAGCTGTATAAATACCCGTGTCCAGAGTCAGCCTGAGTTCACTAAGAGTTCATCAACGGGTAACAGGCTGGCTCTGAAGTAAGTCGATTAAAGCCTAGATTCATATCGGAAACACATGTCTGGTGAATTGATGGTTCCATCAATTTAATCGACTTAAGAACAGTAAAGATCGATTATGGAATCGGCCCTCAAGCCTGGACCTCAACCCGCAGGATGCAGAGGCTAAAGAAATCTTCTCCCACTGGCTGCGGTGCTTCAAGGCCTACCTGGCCGAAGCGAGCACAGCCGAAACGACAGAGGAACAGAAGCTAAGTCTACTGCACGTGAGGGTGAGCCACAGAATCTCTACACAACTAAACTCGGCCGGTTCATATACTGCAGCGCTAGCGATACTCGATAAGATGTATGTAAGGCCCATTAATGAAGTTTACGCTCGCCATGTGTTCACGACTCGCCGCCAGCGGCCTACGGAATCACTCGCCGAATGTCTAAGGGAACTCAATAATTTGTCCAATGACTGTAACTATCAAGCGGTTACCGCGGCTGAACACAGGGAATTGGCGGTACGCGATGTTTTTGTAGCGGGCCTCAGGTCTAACTATGTGCGCCAAAGACTGCTGGAAAAGGGGGCCCAGGACTTAGAAACGACTGTGGAAGCTGCGACCACGATGGAGGTTTCCTTCCGCAGCCTCACCTCGTTCCCCGCGGACCCCGCGACCCAATCATGGGCCCCCGACCAGCGACTCCCCCAGGCCTGTGCTACGCGGCTGCCCAGCCACCATGCTGCCCCAGCCACCATGCAGCCCCAGCCACCATGCAGCCCCAGCCACTATGCTGCCCCAGCCAGCCACCATGCTGCCCCAGCCAGCCACCATGCTGCCCCAGCCAGCCACCATGCTGCCCCAGCCACTATGCTGCTCCAGCCACTATGCTGCCCCAGCCACCATGCTGCCCCAGCCAGCCACTATGCTGCCCCAGCCAGCCACTATGCTGCTCCAGCCACTATGCTGCTCCAGCCACTATGCTGCCCCAGCCACTATGCTGCCCCAGCTACTATGCTGCTCCAGCCACTATGCTGCCCCAGCCACTATGCTGCCCCAGCCACTATGCTGCCCCAGCCACTATGCTGCCCCAGCCACTATGCTGCCCCAGCTACTATGCTGCTCCAGCCACTATGCTGCCCCAGCCACTATGCTGCCCCAGCCACTATGCTGCCCCAGCCAGCCACTATGCTGCTCCAGCCAGCCACCATGCTGCCCCAGCCACTATGCTGCTCCAGCCAGCCACTATGCTGCCCCAGCCACTATGCTGCCCCAGCCAGCCACTATGCTGCTCCAGCCAGCCACTATGCTGCCCCAGCCACTATGCTGCCCCAGCCACTATGCTGCTCCAGCCACTATGCTGCTCCAGCCAGCCACTATGCTGCCCCAGCCACCATGCCGCCCCAGCCACTATGCTGCTCCAGCCACTATGCTGCTCCAGCCAGCCACCATGCTGCTCCAGCCAGCCACCATGCTGCTCCTGCCTGCCACTATGCTGCCCCAGCCAGCCACTATGCTGCCCCAGCCAGCCACTATGCTGCCCCAGCCACTATGCTGCCCCAGCCACCATGCTTCCCCAGCCACTATGCTGCTCCAGCCACTATGCTGCCCCAGCCACTATGCTGCCCCAGCCACTATGCTGCCCCAGCCAGCCACTATGCTGCCCCAGCCAGCCACCATGCTGCCCCAGCCAGCCACTATGCTGCTCCAGCCACTGTGCTGCTCCAGCCACTATGCTGCTCCAGCCAGCCACCATGCTGCCCCAGCCACTATGCTGCCCCAGCCACCATGCTGCTCCAGCCAGCCACTATGCTGCTTCAGCCACAATGCTGCCCCAGCCAGCCACTATGCTGCCCCAGCCACCATGCTGCCCCAGCCACTATGCTGCTCCAGCCACTATGCTGCTCCAGCCAGCCACTATGCTGCCCCAGCCACTATGCTGCTCCAGCCACTATGCTGCCCCAGCCAGCCACTATGCTGCCCCAGCCAGCCACCATGCTGCCCCAGCCACTATGCTGCTCCAGCCACTATGCTGCCCCAGCCACTATGCTGCTCCAGCCACTATGCTGCCCCAGCCACAATGCTGCCCCAGCCACTATGCTGCTCCAGCCACTATGCTGCCCCAGCCACAATGCTGCCCCAGCCACTATGCTGCCCCAGCCACTATGCTGCCCCAGCCACAATGCTGCCCCAGCCACTATGCTGCTCCAGCCACTATGCTGCCCCAGCCACAATGCTGCCCCAGCCACTATGCTGCTCCAGCCACTATGCTGCCCCAGCCACTATGCTGCCCCAGCCACTATGCTGCCCCAGCCACTATGCTGCCCCAGCCAGCCACTATGCTGCTCCAGCCAGCCACTATGCTGCTCCAACCAGCCACTATGCTGCCCCAGCCACCATGCTGCCCCAGCCACTATGCTGCCCCAGCCACCATGCTGCCCCAGCCACTATGCTGCCCCAGCCACCATGCTGCTCCAGCCACTATGCTGCTCCAGCCACTATGCTGCCCCAGCCACCATGCTGCCCCAGCCACCATGCTGCCCCAGCCACCATGCTGCCCCAGCCACTATGCTGCCCCAGCCACTATGCTGCTCCAGCCAGCCACTATGCTGCCCCAGCCACTATGCTGCCCCAGGCACTATGCTGCCCCAGCCACTATGCTGCCCCAGCCACTATGCTGCCCCAGCCACCATGCTGCCCCAGCCACTATGCTGCCCCTGCCACTATGCTGCTCCAGCCAGCCACTATGCTGCCCCAGCCACTATGCTGCCCCAGCCAGCCACTATGTTGCCCCAGCCAGCCACCATGCTGCCCCAGCCACTATGCTGCTCCAGCCTGCCACTATGCTGCCCCAGCCACTATGCTGCCCCAGCCAGCCACTATGCTGCTCCAGCCACTATGCTGCCCCAGCCAGCCACCATGCTGCCCCAGCCACTATGCTGCCCCAGCCACTATGCTGCCCCAGCCAGCCACTATGCTGCCCCAGCCACTATGCTGCCCCAGCCACTATGCTGCCCCAGCCACTATGCTGCTCCAGCCACTATGCTGCCCCAGCCAGCCACCATGCTGCCCCAGCCACTATGCTGCTCCAGCCAGCCACTATGCTGCCCCAGCCACCATGCTGCCCCAGCCACTATGCTGCCCCAGCCAGCCACTATGCTGCCCCAGCCACTATGCTGCCCCAGCCACTATGCTGCCCCAGCCACTATGCTGCCCCAGCCAGCCACCATGCTGCCCCAGCCACTATGCTGCTCCAGCCAGCCACTATGCTGCCCCAGCCACCATGCTGCCCCAGCCACTATGCTGCTCCAGCCAGCCACTATGCTGCCCCAGCCACCATGCTGCCCCAGCCACTATGCTGCCCCAGCCAGCCACTATGCTGCCCCAGCCACTATGCTGCCCCAGCCACTATGCTGCCCCAGCCACTATGCTGCCCCAGCCAGCCACTATGCTGCTCCAGCCACTATGCTGCCCCTGCCACTATGCTGCCCCAGCCAGCCACTATGCTGCTCCAGCCACTATGCTGCCCCAGCCAGCCACTATGCTGCTCCAGCCACTATGCTGCCCCAGCCAGCCACTATGCTGCCCCAGCCACCATGCTGCTCCAGCCAGCCACTATGCTGCCCCAGCCAGCCACTATGCTGCCCCAGCCACTATGCTGCCCCAGCCACCATGCTGCCCCAGCCACTATGCTGCTCCAGCCACTATGCTGCCCCAGCCACTATGCTGCCCCAGCCACTATGCTGCCCCAGCCACTATGCTGCCCCAGCCAGCCACCATGCTGCCCCAGCCACCATGCTGCCCCAGCCAGCCACCATGCTGCTCCAGCCACTATGCTGCCCCAGCCACCATGCTGCCCAAGCCACTATGCTGCTCCAGCCAGCCACTATGCTGCTCCAGCCACTATGCTGCCCCAGCCACTATGCTGCCCCAGCCACTATGCTGCCCCAGCCAGCCACTATGCTGCTCCAGCCACTATGCTGCCCCAGCCACTATGCTGTTCCAGCCACTATGCTGCCCCAGCCAGCCACTATGCTGCCCCAGCCACTATGCTGCTCCAGCCACTATGCTGCCCCAGCCACTATGCTGCCCCAGCCACCATGCTGCCCCAACCACTATGCTGCCCCAGCCACTATGCTGCTCCAGCCACCATGCTGCCCCAGCCACCATGCTGCTTCAGCCACCATGCTGCCCCAGCCACTATGCTGCCCCAGCCAGCCACTATGCTGCCCCAGCCACCATGCTGCCCCAGCCAGCCACTATGCTGCTCCAGCCAGCCACCATGCTGCTTCAGCCACTATGCTGCTCCAGCCACTATGCTGCTCCAGCCACCATGCTGCCCCAGCCACTATGCTGCCCCAGCCACTATGCTGCCCCAGCCACTATGCTGCCCCAGCCACCATGCTGCCCCAGCCACTATGCTGCCCCAGCCACTATGCTGCCCCAGCCACTATGCTGCCCCAGCCACTATGCTGCCCCAGCCACCATGCTGCCCCAGCCACTATGCTGCCCCAGCCACCATGCTGCCCCAGCCACTATGCTGCCCCAGCCAGCCACTATGCTGCCCCAGCCACTATGCTGCTCCAGCCACTATGCTGCCCCAGCCACTATGCTGCCCCAGCCACTATGCTGCCCCAGCCACTATGCTGCTCCAGCCAGCCACTATGCTGCTCCAGCCACTATGCTGCCCCAGCCACTATGCTGCCCCAGGCAGCCACCATGCTGCCCCAGCCACCATGCTGCCCCAGCCACTATGCTGCCCCAGCCACTATGCTGCCCCAGCCAGCCACTATGCTGCCCCAGCCACTATGCTGCTCCAGCCACTATGCTGCCCCAGCCACTATGCTGCCCCAGCCAGCCACTATGCTGCCCCAGCCACTATGCTGCCCCAGCCACTATGCTGCCCCAGCCACTATGCTGCCCCAGCCACTATGCTGCTCCAGCCACTATGCTGCCCCAGCCATTATGCTGCCCCAGCCAGCCACTATGCTGCCCCAGGCTGCCATTTCTGCGGCCAGAACCAGCACCCCCGGCAGCACTGCCCGGCCCGCAACGCGACCTGCAGCAGCTGTGGGCGGAAAGGCCATTACGCAAGAGTGTGCCTCGCAAAAAGGGCCCCAGCTTCCAACTCCCCAGCGGCACGAAGTAATCGCTCCCCACACCCGCAGGCCCACGGGGCCCGAAACGCTGCGGCCTATGCCCCAACTCTGCCCCCTCCAGCCACGTGCGTTCCATGGGGGCCGCCATCTTGGCAAACCTCCACCACGCGGCCGGCCACGTGCGACTCATGGAGGCCGCCATCTTGGACGCCATCTTCCTCGCCGCCCGCCACGTGCGATCCACGTGCCCGATCGGCATCTCCGCGCTCGGACAACTCTGCGGAAGAATTCAAATTTGACTATGAACTCAGAGGGCAGTCATCACGGGGCCACTCCAGCACAGCTGATCGAGCCGCCGACTACCCGCAACTCAGCGCGGTCACCCTGGACCAATCACGCCCGAAGCATCTGCGAAACTCGATGGCAGAGGTCCATATCAACGGGTACAGCACGCCGTGCCTTTTTTACTCCGGGAGCACGGAGAGCTTCATACACCCAGACCTGGGAAGACACTGTTCGCTCCCCGTTTTCCCCGTGCGGCAAACTATCTCGCTCGCTTCAGGCTCCCACTCGGTCCAGATCCAGGGTCGCACCGCCGCGACACTCACAATCCGAGGCGCTAGCTACTCAAAATTCAAACTCTGCGTTTTGCCCGAACTCTGCGCCCCACTCTTATTAGGCCTAGACTTCCAATGCAACCTCAAGAGCCTCACCCTCAGCTTCGGCAGGCCCCTGCCCCCACTCACTATCTGCAGCCTCGCTACGCTGCGAATCCCCCCCCCCCCCCTCCTCTCTTCGCCAATCTCACAAAGGACTGTAAACCCGTAGCCACCCGCAGCAGGCGATACAGCCTACAGGATAGGGTCATTATCCGATCGGATGTCCGACGGCTGCTCAGTGAGGGGGTGATAGAGGCCGGCAATAGTCCCTGGAGAGCTTAGGTGGTGGTCGTTAAGACCGGGGAAAAATTCTGCATGGTTGTCGACTATAGTCAGACCATAAATAGATTTACGCTCCTAGACGCGTATCCCCTCCCCAGGATTGCAGACATGGTAAACCAGATCGCCCAGTATCGGCTCTTTTCCACGGTGGATCTGAAGCCTGCATACCACCAGCTCCCAATCCGCCCGGAGGACCGCCACTACACGGCATTCGAGGCCGATGGCCGCCTCTTCCATTTCCTCCGGGTCCCTTTCGGCGTCACTAATGGGGTCTCGGTGTTCCAACGAGCAATGGACCGAATGGTGGACCAGTACGGGCTGCGGGCCACGTTTCCGTACTTGGACAATGTCACCATCTGCGGCTATGACCAGCAGGACCACGATGCCAACCTCCACCGTTTTCTCCAGACGGCACAGAAACTGAATCTCATGTACAACAAGGAGAAATGCGTTTTCCGCACAAACAGACTGGCCATCCTCGGCTATGTCGTGGAAAACGGAGTCCTGGGCCCAGACCCGGACCGTATGCGCCCCCTCTTAGAACTCCCCTTCCCTCATTGCCCCAAGGCCCTCAAACGGTGCTTGGGTTTCTTCTCCTACTACACCCAGTGGGTCCCTCAATATGCGGACAAAGCCCACCCACTCTTTAGGGCCACACGATTTCCCCTGTCAGCTGAGGCGCGCCAGGCCTTCGACGGCATCAAGGAGGACATCGCCAAAGCGGCCATGCGGGCGGTGGATGAATCTACTCCATTCCAGGTTGAGAGCGACGCCTCAGAGGTAGCTCTAGCAGCCACACTAAATCAGGCAGGGAGACCAGTTGCATTTTTCTCCCGTACCCTATCCGCTTCAGAAGTCCAGCACTCCTCAGTCGAGAAAGAAGCACAAGCCATTGTGGAGGCTATCCGTCACTGGAGGCACTACCTCGCAGGTAGGAGGTTCACCCTCATCACTGACCAAAGATCGGTTGCCTTCATGTTCGACAACTCGCAAAGAGGCAAAATTAAAAATGACAAAATTCTGAGGTGGAGGATCGAACTCTCCACCTACAATTACGATATCAAATATTGACCCGGGAAGCTCAACGAGCCTCCGGATGCCCTATCCCGCGGGACATGCGCCAGCGCGCAGATTGACCGATTGAAAGTCATCCACAATGACCTCTGCCACCCGGGGGTCACCCGGCTCGCCCACTACATCAGAGCCCGAAACCTGCCTTTCTCCAACGAGGAGGTAAAAGCGGTCACCAGGGACTGCCCGATCTGTGCGGAGTGCAAACCGCACTTCTATAGACCAGACAGGGCCCACCTGGTCAAGGCTTCTAGGCCCTTTGAACGCCTCGCGATTGATTTCAAACGGCCACTCCCCTCAACTAACAAGAACGTTTACTTCTTAAACGTCGTAGATGAGTTCTCCCATTTCCCATTCGCTATCCTGTTCCCCAACATGACCTCCCTCACAGTCATTAGGGCCCTGCATAGCATCTTCACCCTGTTTGGTTTCCCCAGCTACGTACACAGCGACCGGGGTTCGTCCTTCATGAGCGACGAGCTGCGTCAGTACCTGCTCGACAAGGGCATTGCCTCGAGCAGGACTACCAGCTACAACCCCAGGGGGAACGGGCAGGTGGAGAGGGAGAACGCGACGGTCTGGAAGGCCGTCCTACTGACCCTCCGGTCTAGAAAGCTCCAAGTCTCCCAGTGGCAGGAAGTCCTCCCAGACGCGCTCCACGCTATTAGGTCCCTTTTGCGCACGGCAACCAATCAGACCCCTCACGAGAGGCTCTTCAATTTTTCCAGGGGCACTACCACGGGGGTCTCACTTCCGGCATGGCTGAGGACACCGGGCCCCGTACTCCTGAGGAAACACGTCAGGGCGCACAAAACCGACCCCCTTGTTGAGAAGGTGCGCCTGCTCCACTCCAACCCCCAGTACGCTTTCGTCCAGTTCCCTGACGGCCGTCAGGACACAGTATCCCTCCGGGATCTGGCACCCGCCGGATCCAGCGCCCCTCTACCTCCACAGAAGGACCTCTCACCCTACACCCCGTGCTACCGCCCCCTCGCGCTCCCGAGCCCACAAGCTCGCTCCACCAGTTCCGCGCACCCGCGCCGGCCAGCCCCCAGCGCCCCCAGCCCCCAGCGCCCCCAGCCCCCAGCGCCCCCAGTCCCCAGCCCCCAGCCCCCAGCCCCCAGCGCCCCCAGTCCCCGGTCTGCAACCCCGGTGCTCCACAGATCACAGCGGACAATTCGCCCACCGGACAGACTGACGTTGTAAGCCATCACCCCCGCCGGACTTGATTTTTTTGCAGGGGGTGAATGTGGTGAATGTAATATATGTGTATATATGATAATTCACACTGTCTTTGTAAGCGCAGGAGTGCTATCCTACCACTAGGGGGAGTATCTCTGGGAGCACTCAGGAGCTTGTACAGGGCTCCACCCTTGGCTCCGCCCACGACTCCTCCCCCTAGTGCAGCTGTATAAATACCCTTGTCCAGAGTCAGACTGAGTTCACTAAGAGTTCATCAACAGGTAACAGGCTGGCTCTGAAGTAAGTCGATTAAAGCCTAGATTCATATCGGAAACACATGTCTGGTGAATTGAATGTTCCATCAAACTGTATAAGGTGTTAGTGAGGCCACACCTGGAGTATTGTGTTCAGTTTTGGTCTCCTTACTTGAGAAAGGACGTACTGGCGCTGGAGGGTGTGCAGAGGAGATTCACTAGGTTAATCCCAGAGCTGAAGGGGTTGGATGATGAGGAGAGGTTGAGTAGACTGGGACTGTACTCGTTGGAATTTAGAAGGATGCGTGGGGAGCTTATAGAAACATATAAAATTATGAAGGGAATAGAAAGGATAGATGCGGGCAGGTTGTTTCCACTGGTGGGTGAAAGCAGAACTAGGGGACATAGCCTCAAAATAAGGGGAAGTAGATTTAGGACTGAGTTTAGGAGGAACTTCTTCACCCAAAGGGTTGTGAATCTATGGAATTCCTTGCCCAGTGAAGCAGTTGAGGCTCCTTCATTAAATGTTTTAAAGATAAATATAGATAGATTTTTGAAGAATAAAGAGATTAAGGGTTATGGGGTTTAGGCCGGAAAGTGGAGCTGAGTCCACAAAAGATCAGCCATGGTCTCATTGAATGGCGGAGCAGGCTCGAGTGGCCCAATGGCCTCCTCCTGCTCCTAGTTCTTATGTTCGTATGAATGGATGCTTCACTGCGCAGGGAATTCCATATATTCTAATGATGAATGGATGTTCTTTGATGATGAATGGATGGCTCTTTGATGATGAATGGGTGGATTGTTGATGATGAATGGATGGTTTGTTGATGATGAATGGATGGTTTGTTGATGATGAATGGATGGTTTGTTGATGATGAATGGATGGTTTGTTGATGATGAATGGGTGGTTTGTTGATGATTAATGGATGGTTTGTTGATGATTAATAGGTGGTTTGTTGATGATGAATGGATGGTTTGTTGATGATGAATGGATGGTTTGTTGATGATGAATGGATGGTTCAGTGATGATGAATGGATGGTTTGTTGATGATGAATGGATGGTTTGTTGATGATGAATGGATGGTTTGTTGATGATGAATGGATGGTTCAGTGATGATGAATGGATGGTTTGTTGATGATGAATGGATGGTTTGTTGATGATGAATGGATGGTTTGTTGATGATGAATGGATGGTTTGTTGATGATGAATGGATGGTTTGTTGATGATGAATGGATGGTTTGTTGATGATGAATGCATTGTTCAGTGATGATGAATGGATGGTTTGTTGATGATGAATGGATGGTTTGTTGATGATGAATGGGTGGTTTGTTGATGATGAATGGATGGTTTGTTGATGATGAATGGATGGTTCAGTGATGATGAATGGATGGTTTGTTGATGATGAATGGATGGTTTGTTGATGATGAATGGATGGTTCAGTGATGATGAATGGATGGTCTGTTGATGATGAATGGATGGTTTGTTGATGATGAATGGATGGTTTGTTGATGATGAATGGATGGTTCAGTGATGATGAATGGATGGTTTGTTGATGATGAATGGATGGTTTGTTGATTATTAATGGATGGTTTGTTGATGATGAATGGGTGGTTTGTTGATGATGAATGGATGGTTTGTTGATGATGAATGGATGGTTTGTTGATGATGAATGGATGGTTTGTTGATGATGAATGGGTGGTTTGTTGATGATGAATGGATGGTTTGTTGATGATGAATGGATGTTCAGTGATGATGAATGGATGGTTCAGTGATGATGAATGGATGGTTTGTTGATGATGAATGGATGTTCAGTGATGATGAATGGATGGTTCAGTGATGATGAATGGATGGTTTGTTGATGATGAATGGATGGTTTGTTGATGATGAATGGATGGTTTGTTGATGATGAATGGATGGTTTGTTGATGATGAATGGATGGTTTGTTGATGATGAATGGATGGTTCAGTGATGATGAATGGATGGTTCAGTGATGATGAATGGATGGTTCAGTGATGATGAATGGATGGTTCAGTGATGATGAATGGATGGTTTGTTGATGATGAATGGATGGTTTGTTGATGATGAATCGATGGTTTGTTGATGATGAATGGATGGTTTGTTGATGATGAATGGATGGTTTGTTGATGATGAATGGATGGTTTGTAGATGATGAATGGATGGTTCAGTGATGATGAATGGATGGTTCAATGATGATGAATGGATGGTTTGTTGATTATGAATAGATGGTTTGTTGATGATGAATTGATGGTTTGTTGATGATGAATGGATGGTTCAGTGATGATGAATGGATGGTTTGTTGATGATGAATGGATGGTTTGTAGATGACGAATGGATGGTTTGTTGATGATGAATGGATGGTTTGTTGATGATGAATGGATGGTTCAGTGATGATGAATGGATGGTTTGTTGATGATGAATGGGTGGTTTGTTGATGATGAATGGATGGTTCAGTGATGATGAATGGGTGGTTTGTTGATGATGAATGGATGGTTCAGTGATGATGAATGGATGGTTTGTTGATGATGAATGGATGGTTTGTTGATGATGAATGGATGGTTTGTAGATGATGAATGGATGGTTCAGTGATGATGAATGGATGGTTCAATGATGATGAATGGATGGTTTGTTGATTATGAATAGATGGTTTGTTGATGATGAATTGATGGTTTGTTGATGATGAATGGATGGTTCAGTGATGATGAATGGATGGTTTGTTGATGATGAATGGATGGTTTGTAGATGACGAATGGATGGTTTGTTGATGATGAATGGATGGTTTGTTGATGATGAATGGATGGTTCAGTGATGATGAATGGATGGTTTGTTGATGATGAATGGGTGGTTTGTTGATGATGAATGGATGGTTCAGTGATGATGAATGGGTGGTTTGTTGATGATGAATGGATGGTTCAGTGATGATGAATGGATGGTTTGTTGATGATGAATGGATGGTTTGTTGATGATGAATGGATGGTTCAGTGATGGTGAATGGATGGTTTGTTGATGATGAATGGATGGTTTGTTGATGATGAATGGATGGTTTGTTGATGATGAATGGGTGGTTTGTTGATGATGAATGGATGGTTTGTTGATGATGAATGGATGGTTTGTTGATGATGAATGCATTGTTCAGTGATGATGAATGGATGGTTTGTTGATGATGAATGGATGGTTCAGTGATGGTGAATGGATAGTTTGTTGATGATGAATGGATTGTTCAGTGATGATGAATGGATGGTTTGTTGATGATGAATGGATGGTTTGTTGATGATGAATGGATGGTTTGTTGATGATGAATGGATGGTTTGTTGATGATGAATGGATGGTTCAGTGATGATGAATGGATGGTTCAGTGATGATGAATGGATGGTTTGTTGATGATGAATGGATGGTTTGTTGATGATGAATGGATGGTTTGTTGATGATGAATGGATGGTTTGTTGATGATGAATGGATGGTTTGTTGATGATGAATAGATGGTTTGTTGATGATGAATGGATTGTTCAGTGATGATGAATGGATGGTTCAGTGATGATGAATGGATGGTTTGTTGATGATGAATGGATGGTTTGTTGATGATGAATGGATGGTTTGTTGATGATGAATGGATGGTTTGTTGATGATGAATGGATGGTTTGTTGATGATGAATGGATGGCTTGTTGATGATGAATGGATGGTTTGTTGATGATGAATGGATGGTTCAGTGAGGATGAATGGATGGTTTGTTGATGATGAATAGATGGTTTGTTGATGATGAATGGATTGTTCAGTGATGATGAATGGATGGTTTGTTGATGATGAATGGATGGTTCAGTGATGATGAATGGATGGTTTGTTGATGATGAATGGATGGTTTGTTGATGATGAATGGATGGTTTGTTGATGATGAATGGATGGTTTGTTGATGATGAATGGATGGTTTGTTGATGATGAATTGATGGTTTGTTGATGATGAATGGATGGTTTGTTGATGATGAATAGATGGTTTGTTGATGATGAATGGATTGTTCAGTGATGATGAATGGATGGTTTGTTGATGATGAATGGATGGTTTGTTGATGATGAATGGATGGTTTGTTGATGATGAATGGATGGTTTGTTGATGATGAATGGATGGTTTGTTGATGATGAATGGATGGTTTGTTGATGATGAATGGATGGTTTGTGATGATGAATGGATGGTTTGTTGATGATGAATGGATGGTTTGTTGATGATGAATGGATGGTTTGTTGATGATGAATGGATGGTTTGTTGATGATGAATGGATGGTTTGTTGATGATGAATGGATGGTTTGTTGATGATGAATGGATGGTTTGTTGATGATGAATTGATGGTTCAGTGAGGATGAATGGATGGTTTGTTGATGATGAATAGATGGTTTGTTGATGATGAATGGATTGTTCAGTGATGATGAATGGATGGTTCAGTGATGATGAATGGATGGTTTGTTGATGATGAATGGATGGTTCAGTGATGATGAATGGATGGTTTGTTGATGATGAATGGATGGTTTGTTGATGATGAATGGATGGTTTGTTAATGATGAATGGATGGTTCAGTGATGATGAATGGGTGGTTTGTTGATGATGAATAGATGGTTTGTTGATGATGAATGGGTGGTTTGTTGATGATGAATGGATGGTTTGTTGATGATGAATGGATGTTCAGTGATGATGAATGGATGGTTTGTTGATGATGAATGGGTGGTTTGTTGATGATGAATGGATGGTTTGTTGATGATGAATGGATGTTCAGTGATGATGAATGGATGGTTCAGTGATGATGAATGGATGGTTTGTTGATGATGAATGGATGGTTTGTTGATGGTGAATGGATTTTTACATTGCAGCATTAATGTAAGCCTACTGTGACACTAATAATAAAGATTATTCTGAAGAATGGATGGTTCTTTGATCACTCACCGGTCAGGTTGAAGAGGCAGGAGTCCGAGCCCACCTCATTGGACAGGATACATTGGTACATGCCGTACTTTTTGGAAGAGAGTCTGTCAATCTGCCACTCCGAGATGAGCTGTTGTTCAGTGTCTGCTGCTTCTAAAGGATTCCCATTGAAGCTCCAGAGGACTGAGGTCACACGAAGGGGATTTCCACTAAGCAGTTTACAGCTCATTGTGAGAGCTCGACCCAACCTCTGGCGGACATCCTCATACTGAGGCTCCACTGTGGGAGGATCTGTGGAGAGCGAGAGTTCAGTTAAACAATGACCAGAGTTTTCTCCAACTCTCACTATGGCTCATACCTTGTCCTCTCTCTGTCTCTCCACTTTCTAAACTAATTTCATTGTCTCTCTCTTTAGCTCTTGTGTCTTTACCTCTCTCCCCACACATATTGCAGACTCCACCCCTATCCCCTCCCATCTGTCTGTGTCTCTCCCTCCCTCCCTCCATCTGTCTCTCTCACCCTCCCTCCCTCTCTCTCTTACAGCTTGGACTAGCGTTTGGAACTAGAACATAGAACATAGAACACGACAGCGCAGTACGGGCCCTTCGGCCCTCGATGTTGCACCGACCTGTGAAACCATCTGAAGCCTATCTGACCTACACTATTCCATTTTCATCCATATGTCTATCCAGTGACCACTTAAATGCCCTTAAAGTTGGCGAGTCTACTACTGTTGCAGGCAGGACGTTCCACACCCCTACTACTCTCTGAGTAAAGAAACTGCCTCTGACATCTGTCCTATATCTCTCACCCCTCAATTTAAAGCTATGTCCCCTCGTGTTGGTCATCACCATCCGAGGAAAAAGACTCTCACTGTCTACCCTATCTAACCCTCTGACTATCTTATATGTCTCTATTAAGTCATCTCTCAGCCTTCTCCTCTCTAACGAAAACAACCTCAAGTCCCTGAGCCTTTCCTTGTAAGACCTTCCCTCCATACCAGGCAACATCCTAGTAAATCTCCTCTGAACCCTTTCCAAAGCTTCCACATCCTTCCTATAATGTGGTGACCAGAACTGCACGCAGTACTCCAGGAGCGGCCGCACCAGAGTTATGTACAGCTGCAGCATGACCTTGTGGCTCCGAAACTCAATCCCCCTACTGATAAAGGCTAGCACACCATATGCCTTCTTAACAGCCCTATTAACCTGGGTGGCAACTTTCAGGGATTTATGTACCTGGATGCCGAGATCTCTCTGTTCATCTACACTACCAAGAATCTTG
Organism: Scyliorhinus canicula; assembly: GCF_902713615.1. Lineage (NCBI taxonomy): Eukaryota > Metazoa > Chordata > Chondrichthyes > Carcharhiniformes > Scyliorhinidae > Scyliorhinus > Scyliorhinus canicula. The sequence goes on along the minus strand of NC_052151.1, from coordinate 2,692,570 downwards.
CCATTAGCCCAGTACTCTGCATTCCTGTTACTCCTTCCAAAGTGAACCACCTAACACTTTCCCGCATTAAACTCCATCTGCCACCTCTCAGCCCAGCTCTGCAGCTTATCTATGTCCCTTTGTATCCTATAACATCCTTCAGCACTATCCACAACTCCACCGACCTTCGTGTCATCTGCAAATTTACTAACCCATCCTTCTACACCCTCTTCCAGGTCATTTATAAAAATGACAAACAGCAGTGGCCCCAAAACAGATCCTTGCGGTACACCACTAGTAACTGAACTCCAGGATGAACATTTGCCATCAACCACCACCCTCTGTCTTCTTTCAGCTAGCCAATTACTGATTCAAACCGCTAAATCACCTTCAATCCCATACTTCCTTATTTTCTGCAATAGCCTACCGTGGGGAACCTTATCAAACGCCTTACTGAAATCCATATACACCACATCAACCGCTTTACCCTCATCCACCTGTTTGGTCACCTTCTCAAAAAACTCAATAAGGTTTGTGAGACATGACCTACCCTTCACAAAACCGTGTTGACTATCGCTAATCAACTTGTCCTTTTCAAGATGATTATAAACCCTATCTTTTCCAACATTTTACCCACAACTGAAGTAAGGCTCACAGGTCTATAATTACCAGGGTTGTCTCTACTCCCCTTCTTGAACAAGGGGACAACATTTGCTATCCTCCAGTGTAAACACTGATGAAAAATATCCATTAAACGCTTCCCCTATCTCCTCTGATTCCACACACAACTTTCCACTACTATCCTTGATTGGCCCTAATCTTACTCTAGTCATTCTTTTGTTCCTGATATACCTATAGAAAGCCTTAGGGTTTTCCTTGATCCTATCCGCCAACGACTTTTCGTGTCCCCTCCTCGCTCTTCTTAACTCTCCCTTTAGGTCCTTCCTGGCTAACTTGTAACTCTCAAGTGCCCTAACTGAGCCTTCATGTCTCATCCTAACATAAGCCTTCTTCTTCCTCTTGACAAGTGCTTCAACTTCCTTAGTAAACCACGGTTCCCTTGCTCGACAACTTCCTCCCTGCCTGACAGGTACATACTTATCAAGGGCACGCAGTAGCTGTTCCTTGAAAAAGCTCCACATTTCGATTGTACCCATCCCCTGCAGTTTCCTTCCCCATCCTATACATCCTAAATCTTGCCGAATAGCATCATAATTGCCTTTCCCCCAGCTATAATTCTTGCCTTGCGGTATATACCTATCCCTGCCCATTGCTAAAGTAAACATAACCGAGTTGTGATCACTATCACCAAAGTGCTTACCTACTGGTTTAGCTCACCAAGCTAAATCGCTGGCTTTTAAAGCAGACCAACAGCACGGTTCGATTCCCGTACCAGCCTCCCCGGACAGGCGCCGGAATGTGGCGACTAGGGGCTTTTCACAGTAACTTAATTGAAGCCTACTCATGACAATAAGCGATTTTCATTTCATTTTCATTACATCTAAATCTAACACCTGGCCGGGTTCATTACCCAGTACCAAATCCAATGTGGCCTCGCCCCTTGTTGGCCTGTCTACATACTGTGTCAGAAAACCCTCCTGCACACACTGTACAAAAACTGTCCCATCTATAGTACTCGAACTATAGTATTTCCAGTCAATATTGGGAAAGTTAAAGTCCCCCATAACAACTACCCTGTTACTCTCGCTCCTGTCGAGAATCATCTTTGCAATCCTTTCCTCTACATCTCTGGAACTATTCGGAGGTCTATAGACAACTCCCAACAGGGTGACCTCTCCTCTACTGTTCCTAACCTCGGCCCATACTGCCTCAGTAGACGAGTCCTCAAGCGTCCTTTCTACCGCCGTAATACTTTCCTTGATTAACAATGCCACACCCCCCCCTCTTTTACCATCTTCTCTGTTCTTACAGAAACATCTAAATCCTGGAACCTGCAACAACCATTCCTGTCCCTGCTCTACCCATGTCTCCGTAATCGCCACAACATCGAGATCCCAGGTACCAACCCATGCTGCAAGCTCACCCACCTTATTCCGGATGCTCCTGGCGTTGAAGTAGACACACTTCAAACCAGCATCTTGCTTGCCGGTGCCTTCTTTCGAACTTTTAACCCTATCCCTGACCTCACTACTCTCAACATCCTGTACACTGGGACTACAATTTAGGTTCCCATCCCCCTGCTGAATTAGTTTAACCCCCCCCGAAGAGCACTAGCAAATCTCCCCCCCAGGATATTGGTACCCCTCTGGTTCAGGTGAAGACCATCCTGTTTGTAGAGGTCCCACCTACCCCAGAATGAGCCCCAATTATCCAGGAAACCAAAACCCTCCCTCCTGCACCATCCCTGTAGCCACATGTTCAACTCCTCTCTCTCCTTATTTCTCACTTCGCTAGCACGTGGCACGGGTAACAGCCCAGAGATAACAACTCTGTTTGTTCTAGCTCTCAGCTTCCACCCTAGCTCCCTGAATTTCTGTCTCAAATCCCCAACTGTGATGTTGTTGCCATTACGGAGACTTGGTTGAGTGAAGGACAGGATTGGCAGCTAAACGTTCCAGGATACAGATGTTTCAGGTGGGATAGAGGGGGAGGTAAAAGGGGTGGCGGAGTTGCAGATAGTTTATTGAAGAATAAAGGGATTAAGGGTTATGGTGTTCGGGCCGGAAAGTGGAGCTGAGTCCACAAAAGATCAGCCATGATCTCATTGAATGGCGGAGCAGGCTCGAGGGGCCAGATGGCCGACTCCTGCTCCTAGTTCTTATGTTCAAAGTTTAGGGGACTCTGGCAGGGATTTGCGGATGTCATGTCTACGGTGTTAAAAACGAGAGTGGCATCGAATCCAGAGGTGGCGATATTTGGAGTGTCGGAGTCCAGGGGGCGAGAGAGGCTGACGTTTTGGCCTTTGCCTCCCTGGTAGCCCGGAGACGGATCTTATTGGCGTGGAGGGACTCGGAGCCCCCGCAATCGGGTGTTTGTGGTCAGTGACATGGCCGGGTTTCTCAGGCTGGAAAAAAATCACGTTCACCCTGAGAGGGTCAACGTTGCGGTTCGTTCAGAGGTGGCAGCCGTGTATCAAATACTTCCGGGAAAAATAAACTGTTAGCAGATATAATGGGGGAGGGGTTAGGGAGGGAGGGAGTGCGGGGATGGGTGAGGAGGGATTAGTTAGTGGGGGACTGGGGGACTGGGGGACTGTGTATGTAAGCCATGTTGGCTGGGTGTGGCTGTTGGTTGGGTGGTTGTTACTTATTTTGTTGATTTTCCACTTGAAATTGTTGTTAAAAGTTAATAAATGCCTGAATAAAATGTTTTAAAAACAAACTCTGCTGCCTCACAGTGCGAGGGACCGAGGGTCCATTCCAGTGACGCTCTGCAGAGTCTGCACGTTCTTCCCGTGTCTGCTTTGGTTTCCTCCGGGTGCTCCGGTTTCCTCCCACAGTCCAAAGATGTGCAGGTTAGGTGGATTGGCCATGCTAAATTGCCCTTATTGACCAAAACGTTGCAGGTTAGGCTATAGGGTTATGGGGATAGGATGCGATGGATGGGTGAGTGGACTTGTGTGAAGTGCTCTTTCGTAGGGTCGATGTGGACCCGATGGGCCGAATGGCCTCCTTCTGCACTGTAGGGATTTTATGATTCTCTCAATATCTCTTTACAAACTGTTTGTATCCCTCTAGCATTTGCCTTTCCATCTATTTTTGTGTTGTCTACAAATTTGTCTCCAGCACATTCGCCACCTCCGTCATTAATATAAATTAGAAACAGTGTCGGGCCCAGCACTAATCCCTGTGAAACCCACTGGTTACAGGTCACCAACCTAAAAAAGACCCTTTATCCCCATTCGCTGTGCTGCCCACGAGCCAATTCTCTATCAACGCCAACATACTACCTCCAACAGCATGGCTCTTATCTAATCACTTCAACTTTTGTGAGGTACTTTGTTGAAAGCCCTCTGGATGTCCAAATGCATCACATCTACTGGTTCCCCTCTATCCACTCCGACTGAGACGTCCTTGAAAAACTCTAATAAATGAGTCAGACCCGATTTCCATATCACAAAGCCACGCTGACTCTGCTCCATTAGATTGTGATTTTCCAAATGTTCAGCTATTACTTCCTCAGCAATTGATTCCAAACTTTTTCCAACCAGAGGTGTCAGGCTAATCGGCCAATAGTTAACCGTTTTTTGCCTCCCTCCCGTTTTGAATAGAAGTGCCACATTGGATTGTCAGAGGCTTTTTCCCAGGGTAGAGGGGTCAATTACTAGGGGGCATAGGTTTAAGGTGCGAGCGGCAAGGTTTAGAGGAGATGGACGAGGCTAGTTTTTTACACAGAGGATAGTGGTTGCCTGGAACTCGCTGCCGGAGGAGGTGGTGGAAGCAGGGACGATAGTGACATTTAAGGGGCATCTTGACAAATACATGAATAGGATGGGAATAGAGGGATACGGACCCAGGAAGTGTAGAAGATTTTAGTTTAGACGGGCAGCATGTTCAGCACGGGCTTGGAGGGCCGAAGGGCCTGTTCCTGTGCTGTACTTTTCTTTGTTCTATTTTTCTAATCCTCCACTACTTCTCCAGAATCCGAGGATTCTTGGAAAATTACAACCAATGTCTCTCTGTGTCTCTCCCTCCCTCCGTCTGGTTTACTAAGGAAGTTGAAGCACTTGTCAAGAGGAAGAAGAAGGCTTATGTTAGGATGAGACATGAAGGCTCAGTTAGGGCACTTGAGAGTTACAAGTTAGCCAGGAAGGACCTAAAGGGAGAGTTAAGAAGAGCGAGGAGAGGACACGAAAAGTCGTTGGCGGATAGGATCAAGGAAAACCCTAAGGCTTTCTATAGGTATATCAGGAACAAAAGAATGACTCGAGTAAGATTAGGGCCAATCAAGGATAGTAGTGGAAAGTTGTGTGTGGAATCAGAGGGGATAGGGGAAGCGTTAAATGGGTATTTTTCGTCAGTGTTTACACTGGAGAAAGGCAATGTTGTCGAGGAGAACACTCAGGTTCAGTCGACCAGGCTAGATGGAATTGAGGTTCAAAAGGAGGAGGTGTTAGCAATTTTAGAAAATGTCAAAATAGATAAGTCCCCTGGGCCAGATGGGATTTATCCTAGGATTCTCTGGGAAGCCAGGGAGGAGATTGCAGAGCCTTTGTCCTTGATCTTTATGTCGTCTTTGTCGACAGGAATAGTGCCGGAAGACTGGAGGATAGCAAATGTTGTCCCCTTGTTCAAGAAGGGGAGTAGAGACAACCCTGGTAATTATAGACCTGTGAACCTTACTTCGGTTGTGGGTAAAATGTTGGAAAAGGTTATAAGAGATAGGGTTTATAATCATCTTGAAAAGAACAAGTTGATTAGCGATACTCAACACGGTTTTGTGAAGGGTAGGTCATGTCTCACAAACCTTATTGAGTTTTTTGAGAAGGTGACCAAACAGGTGGATCAGGGTAAAGCTGTTGATGTGGTGTATATGGATTTCAGTAAGGCGTTTGATAAGGTTCCCCACGGTAGGCTATTGCAGAAAATAAGGAAGTATGGGATTGAAGGTGATTTAGTGGTTTGGATCAGTAATTGGCTAGCTGAAAGAAGACAGAGGGTGGTGGTTGATGGCAAATGTTCATCCTGGAGTTCAGTTACTAGTGGTGTACCGCAAGGATCTGTTTTGGGGCCACTGCTGTTTGTCATTTTTATAAATGACCTGGAAGAGGGTGTAGAAGGATGGGTTAGTAAATTTGCAGATGACACGAAGGTCGGTGGAGTTGTGGATAGTGCTGAAGGATGTTATAGGATACAGAGGGACATAGATAAGCTGCAGAGCTGGGCTGAGAGGTGGCAGATGGAGTTTAATGCGGAAAAGTGTGAGGTGGTTCACTTTGGAAGGAGTAACAGGAATGCAGAGTACTGGGCTAATGGCAAGATTCTTGGTAGTGTAGATGAACAGAGAGATCTCGGCATCCAGGTACATAAATCCCTGAAAGTTGCCACCCAGGTTAATAGGGCTGTTAAGAAGGCATATGGTGTGCTAGCCTTTATCAGTAGGGGGATTGAGTTTCGGAGCCACAAGGACATGCTGCAGCTGTACATAACTCTGGTGCGGCCGCTCCTGGAGTACTGCGTGCAGTTCTGGTCACCACATTATAGGAAGGATGTGGAAGCTTTGGAAAGGGTTCAGAGGAGATTTACTAGGATGTTGCCTGGTATGGAGGGAAGGTCTTACGAGGAAAGGCTCAGGGAATTGAGGTTGTTTTCGTTAGAGAGGAGAAGGCTGAGAGGTGACTTAATAGAGACATATAAGATAGTCAGAGGGTTAGATAGGGTGGACAGTGAGAGTCTTTTTCCTCGGATGGTGATGACCAACACGAGGGGACATAGCTTTAAATTGAGGGGTGAGAGATATAGGACAGATGTCAGAGGCAGTTTCTTTACTCATAGAGTAGTAGGGGTGTGGAACGCCCTGCCTGCAACAGTAGTAGACTCGCCAACTTTAAGGGCATTTAAGTGGTCACTGGATAGACATATGGATGAAAATGGAATAGTGTAGGTCAGATAGGCTTCAGATGGTTTCACAGGTCGGCGCAACATCGAGGGCCGAAGGGCCCGTACTGCGCTGTAGTGTTCTATGTTCTATGTTCTATGTCTGTCTCTCCCTTCCTCCCTCCTTCTGTCTCTCCCTTCCTCCCTCCTTCTGTCTCTCCCTTCCTCCCTCCTTCTATCTCTCCCTTCCTCCCTCCGTCTGTCTCTCCCTCCCTCCGTCTGTCTCTCTCTCCCTCCGCCTGTCTCTCCCTCCCTCCGTCTGTCTCTCCCTCCCTCCATCTCTGTCTCTCCCTCCCTCCGTCTGTCTCTCCCTCCCTCCGTCTGTCTCTCCCTCCCTCCGTCTGTCTCTCCCTCCCTCCGTCTGTCTCTCCGTCCCTCCGTCTGTCTCTCCCTCCCTCCGTCTGTCTCTCCCTCCCTCCGTCTGTCTCTCCCTCCCTCCGTCTGTCTCTCCCTCCCTCCGTCTGTCTCTCCCTCCCTCCGTCTGTCTCTCCCTCCCTCCGTCTGTCTCTCCCTCCCTCTGTCTGTCTCTCCCTCCCTCCCTCTCTCTCTCTGTCCCTCTTCCTTTCCGTCTCACTGTCCATCCCATTCTGTACCCCTCGCTCTCTGTACTCACACAACACATTGAGTAGGACGAGCCCCTCTCTCGGTTTGACATTGAGGCTATTGTACTGTCCGGTACGACAACGATAATTCCCACTCATCTCCCGGGACACATTCTCCAGCCGCAGTGTTCCATCCAGACTCTCGACCCCCTCTTCACCCCAGCCCAGGGTCTGCTCCTTGTCCATTCGAGACCACAGCACCACTGGCTTGGGCTTGCCACTGGCAAGGCAGCCCAACTCTGCCACACTGCCCTCCTCCACCTCCACCGCCTCACGCACAACCTGGATAGCAGGAGGGACTGCAGAGCGAGAGAGAGGGGGGAGGGGAGGGAGGGGGGGAGGGGGG
>NC_052151.1:2662355-2684586 GCF_902713615.1 Scyliorhinus canicula | reverse complement strand
GGGACATAGCTTTAAATTGAGGGGAGATAGATATAGGACAGATGTCAGAGGTAGGTTCTTTACTCAGAGAGTAGTAAGGGCGTGGAATGCCCTGTCTGCAACAGTAGTGGACTCACCAACACTAAACGCATTCAAATGGTCATTGGATAGGCATATGGACGATAAGGGAATAGTGTAGAGGGACTTTAGAGGGGTTTCACAGGTCGGCGCAACATCGAGGGCCGAAGGGCCTGTACTGTTCTGTAATGTTCTATGTTCTATTGTCAAATGGGCAGAAACCTTTGTACCCAGAGGGTAGTGAGGGTCTGGAACGCACTGCCTGGGAGAGTGGGTGAGGGTCTGGAACGCGCTGCCTGGGAGGGGGGGTGAGGGTCTGGAATGCGCTGCCTGGGAGGGGGGTAGAGGGTCTGGAATGCGCTGCCTGGGAGAGTGGGTGAGGGTCTGGAACGCACTGCCTGGGAGGGTGGTGAGGGTCTGGAACGCGCTGCCTGGGAGGGGGGGTGAGGGTCTGGAACGCACTGCCTGGGAGGGGGGGTAGAGGGTCTGGAATGCGCTGCCTGGGAGAGTGGGTGAGGGTCTGGAACGCACTGCCTGGGAGGGGGTAGAGGGTCTGGAATGCGCTGCCTGGGAGAGTGGGTGAGGGTCTGGAACGCACTGCCTGGGAGGGTGGTGAGGGTCTGGAACGCACTGCCTGGGAGGGTGGTGAGGGTCTGGAACGCGCTGCCTGGGAGGGGGGGTGAGGGTCTGGAACGCGCTGCCTGGAAGGGGGGGTGAGGGTCTGGAATGTGCTGCCTGGGAGGGGGGGGTGAGGGTGTGGAATGCGCTGCCTGGGGGGAGGGGGGGTGAGGGTGTGGAATGCGCTGCCTGGGAGGGGGGGGGGGAGGGTCTGGAACGCGCTGCCTGGGAGGGGGGGGGGGAGGGTCTGGAATGCGCTGCCTGGGAGGGGGGTGAGGGTCTGGAACGCGCTGCCTGGGAGGGGGGGTGAGGGTCTGGAATGTGCTGCCTGAGAGGGTGGAGGCCGAGGGTCTGGAATGTGCTGCCTGAGAGGGGGGGTGAGGGTCTGGAACGCGCTGCCTGGGGGGAGGGGGGGGTGAGGGTGTGGAATGCGCTGCCTGGGGGGAGGGGGGTGAGGGTGTGGAATGCGCTGCCTGGGAGGGGGGGGGGAGGGTCTGGAATGCGCTGCCTGGGAGGGGGGTGAGGGTCTGGAACACACTGCCTGGGAGGGGGGGGGGGGTGAGGGTCTGGAACGCGCTGCCTGGGAGGGGGGGGGGGAGGGTCTGGAACACACTGCCTGGGAGGGGGGGGGGGGGTGAGGGTCTGGAACGCGCTGCCTGGGAAGGGGGGGGGGAGGGTCTGGAATGCGCTGCCTGGGAGGGGGGGTGAGGGTCTGGAACACGCTGCCTGGGAAGGGGGGGGGGGGCTGGAATGCGCTGCCTGGGAGGGGGGGGGTGAGGGTCTGGAATGCGCTGCCTGGGAGGGGGGGGTGAGGGTCTGGAACGCGCTGCCCGGGGGAGGGGGTGAGGGTCTGGAATGCGCTGCCTGGGAGGGGGGGGGGGGTGAGGGTCTGGAACGCGCTGCCTGGGGGGGGAGGGGGGGGGTGAGGGTCTGGAACGCGCTGCCTGGGGAGGGGGGGTGAGGGTCTGGAACGCGCTGCCTGGGAGGGGGGGTCTGGAATGCGCTGCCTGGGAGGGGGGGTGAGGGTCTGGAATGCGCTGCCTGGGAGGGGGGTAGAGCCGGGCTGCCTCACATCCTTTAAACAGTACCCGGATGAGAACTTGGCACCCAGAACATTCCAGGCTATGGGCCAAGTGCTGGCCAATGGGATTACTGGGCAGGTCAGGGCCTTTCATGGGTCAGTGCAGACTTGATGGGCTGAATGGCTTCTTCTGCACTGTTGGATTCTGTGATGTGACCCCTGGTTCTGTATTTCTCGATGTGACAGGTCGTTCTGGAAGCTGTTCGTGGGCCGGGTTTTTTGGGCGATATTGGGATTGATGACGTGAGCATCACCAAAGGTTCCTGTTCAAGTGGACCGTTCTCGGAGAAAGGTGGGCATCAATCTGATCTTCAATAAGCTGCCAAAAACAGAAGAGGTGAATTTGACCCTCTCCAGGTGGTAGTGAGGCAGTGGGTGGAGGGAGGGGAGGACGCTGGAGATGAGTGTGAAATTCCCTCGAGGGAATACCCTCTCCCTCTCTGACTGAGTTTTACTGTGTGGAGGGCAGGGCCTGTGATCTGACGCCCATTATCGCCCGGTTAAGGCCTGAAACAGTCACCTCAGGCAGGCAAGAACAAAGGAAAGTACAGCACAGGAACAGGCCCTTCGGCCCTCCCAGCCTGTGCCCATCAGGATGCCCGAATTAAACAAACCCTCCTGCCCTGACTCGGTCCGTATCCCTCTATTTCCTCCCTATTCATGTATCCATCCAGATGCCTCTGAAATGTTGCTAATGTGCTGCTTCCACCACATCCTCTGGCCGCGCGTTCCAGGCACCCACCGCTCTCTGTGTGAAAATCTTACCCCACCCATCTCCCTTAAACCTTCCCCCTCTCACCTTGAACCTGTGCCCCTGTGTAATTGACACTTCCACCCTGGGAAAAAGCCTCTGACTATCCACCCTGTCTGTGAGGAGGGTGAGGAGAATTCTGTCAACCTCAATCAGGTTTCCCCTCAGCCTCCATCTTTCCAGAGAAAACAATCCGAGTTTATTCAACCTCTCCTCATAGCCAACACCCTGGAGACCGGCAACATCCTGGTGAACCTTTTCACTTTCTCCAAAGCCTCCACATCCTTCTGATAGTGTGGTGACCAGAACGGCCCACAATACTCCCAATGCGGCCTGCCCAAGGTTTATACAGCTGCATCATGGGGCGGAATTCTCCGCTCCTGGGGAAAATCGGGAAGGCCGTTGTGAACTCGGCCGAGGCCGCTCCTCGCACCTTATTCACCCCCACCTGGGGGCTAGGAGTGGCGCTCCGTTATTCTCGGCTGCCGGGCCTTGACACTTACGTCAAGGCGGCGCGCTGAGAATGACGCGACGGCGCTGCCTATGTGACGTCAACCGCGCATGCGCAGGTTGGCCGTCTTCCCCTCCGCTGCCCCGCAAGACGTGGCGGCTTGATCTTGCGGGGCGGCGGAGGGGAAATAGTGCGTCGCTTTGAGATGCCGGCCCGACGATCGGTGGGCACCGAAGCGGGCCAGTTCCCCTCCCGAGCACAGTCGTGGTGCTCACTCCCCTCTCCGCCCCCCACAAGCGGGGCCTGTGGCGCCCATGTTCACGACGGCAGCGACCAGGTGTGGTTGCCGCCGTCGTGAAACAGTCATGAACGGCAGGCCGCTCGGCCCATCCGGGTCGGAGAATCGCCGTTCGCCATGAAAAACGGCGAGCGGCGATTCTTCCGAGCGGGGGGTGGGAGAATCGCAGGGGGCGTGAAATTAGTCACCCGGCCCTCCCGCGATTCTCCCACCCGGCGTGGGGAGCGGAGAATCGCGCCCATGGTTTCCCAACTCCTGTGCTCAATGCCCCAGCTGATGAAGCCATGATGTGGAGATGCCGGCGTTGGACTGGGGTGGGCACAGTAAGAAGTCTGACAACACCAGGTTCAAGTCCAACAGGTTTGTTTCAAACACCAGCTTTCAGAGCGTGGCTCCTTCCTCAGGTTCCTCAGAAATTCACCTGAGGAAGGAGCCGGCTGATCAAGGGAAGCATGGCATCTGCCTTCTTAATCACCTTGCCCACCTGTGTTGCCACCTTTAGGGAACTGTGGACCTGCACGCCCAGATCCCTCTACATGTTAATGTTCCTAAAGGTTCTGCCATTTACAGTATAATTCATACCTAGATTTGATCCTCCAAAATGCATCACCTCACATTTGTCCAGATTAAACTCCATCTGCCATTTCTGTGCCCAAGTCTCCAATCTATCTATATGCAACACCTCCTCCACAATAGTCCTCAATACCGGTGCCCCGCAAGGCTGCGTACTTAGCCCCCTACTCTACTCCCTGTACACACACGACTTGAGACAGAAATTCAGGGAGCTAGGGTGGAAGCTGAGAGCTAGAACAAACAGAGTTGTTATCTCTGGGTTGTTACCCGTGCCACGTGCTAGCGAAGTAAGAAATAAGGAGAGAGAGGAGTTGAACACGTGGCTACAGGGATGGTGCAGGAGGGAGGGTTTTGGTTTCCTGGATAATTGGGGCTCATTCTGGGGTAGGTGGGACCTCTACAAACAGGATGGTCTTCACCTGAACCAGAGGGGTACCAATATCCTGGGAGGGAGATTTGCTAGTGCTCTTCGGGGGGGGTTAAACTAATTCAGCAGGGGGATGGGAACCTAAATTGTAGTCCCAGTGTACAGGATGTTGAGAGTAGTGAGGTCAGGGATAGGGTTAAAAGTTCGAAAGAGGGCACCGGCAAGCAGGACGCTGGTTTGAAGTGTGTCTACTTCAACGCCAGGAGCATCCGGAATAAGGTGGGTGAGCTTGCAGCATGGGTTGGTACCTGGGATCTCGATGTTGTGGCGATTTCGGAGACATGGGTAGAGCAGGGACAGGAATGGTTGTTGCAGGTTCCAGGATTTAGATGTTTCTGTAAGAACAGAGAAGATGGTAAAAGAGGGGGGGGTGTGGCATTGTTAATCAAGGAAAGTATTACGGCGGTAGAAAGGACGCTTGAGGACTCGTCTACTGAGGCAGTATGGGCCGAGATTAGGAACAGTAGAGGAGAGGTCACCCTGTTGGGAGTTGTCTATAGACCCCCGAATAGTCCCAGAGATGTAGAGGAAAGGATTGCAAAGATGATTCTTGACAGGAGCGAGAGTAACAGGGTAGTTGTTATGGGGGACTTTAACTTTCCAAATATTGACTGGAAATACTATAGTTCGAGTACTATAGATGGGTCAGTTTTTGTGCAGTGTGTGCAGGAGGGTTTTCTGACACAGTATGTAGACAGGCCAACAAGGGGCGAGGCCACATTGGATTTGGTACTGGGTAATGAACCCGGCCAGGTGTTAGATTTAGATGTAGGTGAGCACTTTGGTGATAGTGATCACAACTCGGTTATGTTTACTTTAGCAATGGGCAGGGATAGGTATATACCGCAAGGCAAGAATTATAGCTGGGGGAAAGGCAATTATGATGCTATTCGGCAAGATTTAGGAGGTATAGGATGGGGAAGGAAACTGCAGGGGATGGGTACAATCGAAATGTGGAGCTTTTTCAAGGAACAGCTACTGCGTGTCCTTGATAAGTATGTACCTGTCAGGCAGGGAGGAAGTTGTCGAGCAAGGGAGCCGTGGTTTACTAAGGAAGTTGAAGCACTTGTCAAGAGGAAGAAGAAGGCTTATGTTAGGATGAGACATGAAGGCTCAGTTAGGGCACTTGAGAGTTACAAGTTAGCCAGGAAGGACCTAAAGGGAGAGTTAAGAAGAGCGAGGAGAGGACACGAAAAGTCGTTGGCGGATAGGATCAAGGAAAACCCTAAGGCTTTCTATAGGTATATCAGGAACAAAAGAATGACTCGAGTAAGATTAGGGCCAATCAAGGATAGTAGTGGAAAGTTGTGTGTGGAATCAGAGGAGATAGGGGAAGCATTAAATGGATATTTTTCGTCAGTGTTTACACTGGAGAAAGACAATGTTGTCGAGGAGAACACTCAGGTTCAGTCGACCAGGCTAGATGGAATTGAGGTTCAAAAGGAGGAGGTGTTAGCAATTTTAGAAAATGTCAAAATAGATAAGTCCCCTGGGCCAGATGGGATTTATCCTAGGATTCTCTGGGAAGCCAGGGAGGAGATTGCTGAGCCTTTGTCCTTGATCTTTATGTCGTCTTTGTCGACAGGAATAGTGCCGGAAGACTGGAGGATAGCAAATGTTGTCCCCTTGTTCAAGAAGGGGAGTAGAGACAACCCTGGTAATTATAGACCTGTGAGCCTTACTTCGGTTGTGGGTAAAATGTTGGAAAAGGTTATAAGAGATAGGGTTTATAATCATCTTGAACAGAACAAGTTGATTAGCGATACTCAACACGGTTTTGTGAAGGGTAGGTCATGTCTCACAAACCTTATTGAGTTTTTTGAGAAGGTGACCAAACAGGTGGATCAGGGTAAAGCTGTTGATGTGGTGTATATGGATTTCAGTAAGGCGTTTGATAAGGTTCCCCACGGTAGGCTATTGCAGAAAATAAGGAAGTATGGAATTGAAGGTGATTTAGCGGTTTGGATCAGTAATTGGCTAGCTGAAAGAAGACAGAGGGTGGTGGTTGATGGCAAATGTTCATCCTGGAGTTCAGTTACTAGTGGTGTACCGCAAGGATCTGTTTTGGGGCCACTGCTGTTTGTCATTTTTATAAATGACCTGGAAGAGGGTGTAGAAGGATGGGTTAGTAAATTTGCAGATGACACGAAGGTCGGTGGAGTTGTGGATAGTGCTGAAGGATGTTATAGGATACAGAGGGACATAGATAAGCTGCAGAGCTGGGCTGAGAGGTGGCAGATGGAGTTTAATGCGGAAAAGTGTGAGGTGGTTCACTTTGGAAGGAGTAACAGGAATGCAGAGTACTGGGCTAATGGCAAGATTCTTGGTAGTGTAGATGAACAGAGAGATCTCGGCATCCAGGTACATAAATCCCTGAAAGTTGCCACCCAGGTTAATAGGGCTGTTAAGAAGGCATATGGTGTGCTAGCCTTTATAAGCAGGGGGATTGAGTTTCGGAACCACAAGGTCATGCTGCAGCTGTACATAACTCTGGTGCGGCCACACCTGGAGTACTGCGTGCAGTTCTGGTCACCACATTATAGGAAGGATGTGGAAGCTTTGGAAAGGGTTCAGAGGAGATTTACTAGGATGTTGCCTGGTATGGAGGGAAGGTCTTACGAGGAAAGGCTCAGGGAATTGAGGTTGTTTTCGTTAGAGAGGAGAAGGCTGAGAGGTGACTTAATAGAGACATATAAGATAGTCAGAGGGTTAGATAGGGTGGACAGTGAGAGTCTTTTTCCTCGGATGGTGATGACCAACACGAGGGGACATAGCTTTAAATTGAGGGGTGAGAGATATAGGACAGATGTCAGAGGCAGTTTCTTTACTCAGAGAGTAGTAGGGGTGTGGAACGCCCTGCCTGCAATAGTAGTAGACTCGCCAACTTTAAGGGTATTTAAGTGGTCACTGGATAGACATATGGATGTAAATGGAATAGTGTAGGTCAGATAGGCTTCAGATGGTTTCACAGGTCGGCGCAACATTGAGGGCCGAAGGGCCCGTACTGCGCTGTAGTGTTCTATGTTCTATGTTCTATGACTGCATGGCAAAACTCCATCTACAAGTTTGCTGACGATACGACCATAGTGGGCCGGATCTCGAATAACGACGAGTCAGAATACAGGAGGGAGATAGAGAACCTAGTGGAGTGGTGTAGCGACAACAATCTCTCCCTCAATGCCAGCAAAACTAAAGAGCTGGTCATTGACTTCAGGAAGCAAAGTACTGTACACACCCCTGTCAGCATCAACGGGGCCGAGGTGGAGATGGTTAGCAGTTTCAAATTCCTAGGGGTGCACATCACCAAAAATCTGTCCTGATCCACCCACGTCGACGCTATCACCAAGAAAGCACAACAGCGCCTATACTTCCTCAGGAAACTAAGGAAATTCGGCATGTCCACGTTAACCCTTACCAACTTTTACAGATGCACTATAGAGAGCATCCTATCGGGCTGCATCACAGCCTGGTATGGCAACTGCTCGGCCCAGGACCGCAAGGAACTTCAGAGAGTCGTGAATACCGCCCAGTCCATCACACAAACCTGCCTCCCATCCATTGATTCCATCTACACCTCTCGCTGCCGGGGGAAAGCAGGCAGCATAATCAAGGATCCCTCCCACCCGGCTTACTCACTCTTCCAACTTCTTCCATCGGGCAGGAGATACAGAAGTCTGAGAACACGCATGAACAGACTCAAAAACAGCTTCTTCCCCACTGTCACCAGACTCCTAAATGACCCTCTTATTGACTGACCTCATTAACACTACACCCTGTCTGCTTCAACCAATGCCGGTGTTATGTAGTTACATTGTGTACCTTGTGTTGCCCTATTATGTATTTTCTTTTATTCCCTTTTCTTCCCATGTACTGAATGATCTGTTGAGCTGCTTGCATAAAAATACTTTTCACTGTACCTCGGTACACGTGACAATAAACAAATCCAAATCCTGTTGTATACCCTGACAATCATAGGAACATAGGGCAGCACGGTAGCATAGTAGTTAGCATCAATGCTTCACAGCTCCAGGGTCCCAGGTTCGATTCCGGCTTGGGTCACTGTCTGTGCGGAGTCTGCACGTCCTCCCCGTGTGTGCGTGGGTTTCCTCCGGGTGCTCCGGTTTCCTCCCACAGTCCAAAGATGTGCGGGTTAGGTGGATTGGCCATGCTAAATTGCCCGTAGTGTCCTAAAAAGTAAGGTTAAGGGGAAGTTGTTGGGTTACGGGTATAGGGTCGATACGTGAGTTTGAGTAGGGTGATCATTGCTCGGCACAACATCGAGGGCCGAAGGGCCTGTTCTGTGCTGTACTGTTCTAAATCTAAATCTAAACATAAGAACTAGGAGCAGGAGTAGGCCATCTGGCCCCTCGAGCCTGCTCCACCATTCAATGAGATCATGGCTGATCTTTTGTGGACTCAGCTCCACTCTCCGGCCCGAACACCATAACCCTTAATCCCTTTATTCTTCAAAAAACTATCTATCTTTACCTTAAAAACAGTTAATGAAGGAGCCTCAACTGCTTCACTGGGCATGGAATTCCATAGATTCACAACCCTTTGCGTGAAGAAGTTCCTCCTAAACTCAGTCCTAAATCTACTTTAGGCGGGAGGGATTCAGATTTCTGGATAACTGGGGCTCTTTCTGGGGAAGGTGGGACCTCTATAGACAGGATGGTCTACGTACCAGTCAGGCAGGGAGGAAGGGGTCGAGCGAGGGAACCGTGGTTTACCAAAGAAGTGGAATCTCTTGTTAAGAGGAAGAAGGAGGCCTATGTGAAGCTGAGGCGTGAAATTTCAGTTGGGGCGCTTGATAGTTACAAGGAAGCGAGGAAGGATCTAAAGAGAGAGCTAAGACGAGCAAGGAGGGGACATGAGAAGTCTTTGGCAGGTAGGATCAAGGAAAACCCAAAAGCTTTCTATAGGTATGTCAGGAATAAAAGAATGACTAGGGTAAGAGTAGGGCCAGTCAAGGACAGTGGTGGGAAGTTGTGTGTGGAGGCTGAGGAGATAAGCGAGATACTAAATGAATAATTTTCGTCAGTATTCACTCAGGAAAAAGATAATGTTGTGGAGGAGAATGCTGAGACCCAGGCTATTAGAATAGATAGCATTGAGGTGTGTAGGGAAGAAGTGTTGGCAATTCTGGACAAAGTGAAAATAGATAAGTCCCCGGGGCCTGATGGGATTTATCCTAGGATTCTCTGGGAAGCCAGGGAAGAGATTGCTGAGCCTTTGGCTTTGATTTTTATGTCATCATTGGCTACAGGAATAGTGCCAGAGGGCTGGAGGATAGCAAATGTGGTTCCTTTGTTCAAGAAGGGGAGTAGAGATAACCCCGGTAACTATAGGCTGGTGAGCCTCACGTCTGTTATGGGTAAAGTCTTGGAGAGGATTATAAAAGATACGATTTATAATCATCTAGATAGGAATAATATGATTAGGGACAGTCAGCATGGTTTTGTGAAGGGTAGGTCATGCCTCACAAACCTTATCGAGTTCTTTGAGAAGGTGACTGAACAGGTAGACGAGGGTAGAGCAGTTGATGTGGTGTATATGGATTTCAGTAAAGCGTTTGATAAGGTTCCCCACGGTCGTCTATTGCAGAAAATACGGAGGCTGGGGATTGAGGGTGATTTAGAGATGTGGATCAGAAATTGCTGTTTGTCATTTTTATAAATGACCTAGAGGAGGGCACAGAAGGTTGGGTGAGTAAATTTGCAGACGACACTAAAGTCGGTGGAGTTGTAGACAGTGTGGAAGGATGTTGCAGGTTACAGAGGGACATAGATAAGCTGCAGAGCTGGGCTGAGAGGTGGCAAATGGAGTTTAATGTAGAGAAGTGTGAGGTGATTCACTTTGGAAAGAATAACAGGAATGCGGAATATTTGGCTAATGGTAAAATTCTTTGCAGTGTGGATGAGCAGAGGGATCTCGGTGTCCATGTACATAGATCCCTGAAAGTTGCCACCCAGGTTGATAGGGTTGTGAAGAAGGCCTATGGTGTGTTGGCCTTTATTGGTAGAGGGATTGAGTTCCGGAGCCATGAGGTCATGTTGCAGTTGTACAAAACTCTGGTACGGCCGCATTTGGAGTATTGCGTACAGTTCTGGTCGCCTCATTATAGGAAGGACGTGGAAGCTTTGGAACGGGTGCAGAGGAGATTTACCAGGATGTTGCCTGGTATGGAGGGAAAATCTTATGAGGAAAGGCTGATTGACTTGAAGTTGTTTTCTTTAGAGAGAAGAAGGTTAAGAGGTGACTTAATAGAGGCATAAAAAATGATCAGAGGGTTAGATAGGGTGGACAGTGAGAGCCTTCTCCCGCGGATGGAGGTGGCTAGCACGAGGGGACATAGCCTTAAATTGAGGGGTAATAGATATAGGACAGACGTCAGAGGTAGGTTTTTTACGCAAAGAGTGGTGAGGCCGTGGAATGCCCTACCTGCAACAGTAGTGAACTCGCCAAAATTGAGGGCATTTAAAAGTTTATTGGATAAGCATATGGATGATAAGGGCATAGTGTAGGTTAGATGGCCTTTAGTTTTTGACTTCTCAGCACGGGAAGGGGCAGCAGGGTAGCATGGTGGTTAGCATAAATGCTTCACAGCTCCAGGGTCCCAGGTTCGATTCCCGGCTGGGTCACTGTCTGTGCGGAGTCTGCACGTCCTCCCCGTGTGTGCGTGGGTTTCCTCCGGGTGCTCCGGTTTCCTCCCACAGTCCAAAGATGTGCGGGTTAGGTGGATTGGCCATGCTAAATTGCCCGTAGTGTCCTAAAAAGTAAGGTTAAGGGGTGGGGGGTTGTTGGGTTACGGGTATAGGGTGGATACGTGGGTTTGAGTAGGGTGATCATGGCTCGGCACAACATCGAAGGCCGAAGGGCCTGTTCTGTGCTGTACTGTTCTATGTTCTATGTTCTATGTCGGTGCAACATCGTTGGCCGAAGGGCCTGTACTGCGCTGTATAGTTCTATGTTCTATGTACTTCCCCTTATTTTGAGGCTATGTCCCCTAGTTCTGCTTTCACCCGCCAGTGGAAACAACCTGCCCGCATCTATCCTATCTATTCCCTTCATAATTTTAAATGTTTCTATAAGATCCCCCCTCATCCTTCTAAATTCCAACGAGTACAGTCCCAGTCTACTCAACCTCTCCTCATAATCCAACCCCTTCAGCTCTGGGATTAACCTAGTGAATCTCCTCTGCACACCCTCCAGTGCCAATATGTCCTTTTTCAAGTAAGGAGATCAAAACTGAACACAATACTCCAGGTGTGGCCTCACTAACACCTTATACAATTGCAACATAACCTCCCTAGTCTTAAACTCCATCCCTCTAGCAATGAAGGACAAAATTCCATTTGCCTTCTTAATCACCTGTTGCACTTGTAAACCAACCTTCTGTGACTCATGCACTAGCACACCCAGTCTCTCTGAACAGCGGCATGCTTTAATATTTTATCGTTTAAATAATAATCCCGTTTGCTGTTATTCCTACCAAAATGGATAACCTCACATTTGTCAACATTGTATTCCATCTGCCAGACCCGAGCCCATTCACTTAACCTATCCAAATCCCTCTGCAGACTTCCAGTATCCTCTGCACTTTTCGCTTTACCACTCATCTTAGTGTCATCTGTAAACTTGGACACATTGCCCTTGGTCCCCAACTCCAAATCATCTATGTAAATTGTGAACAATTGTGGGCCCAACACGGATCCCTGAGGGACACCACTAGCTACTGATTGCCAACCAGAGAAACACCCATTAATCCCAACTCTTTGCTTTCTATTAATTAACCAATCCTCTATCCATGCTACTACTTTACCCTTAATGCCATGCATCTTTATCTGATGCAGCAACCTTTTGTGTGGCACCTTTTCAGATCCTCCAGAACTGACTGTTTTCTGTTTTGTTACAGACGTGCTTCCTCGAGGCCGCAATGCTGCTGCTCTTCCTGTCTCTCCCTCACCCTGCGTCTTGCTGCTCTTTCTGATTGTCCCCAGTACAGATTTGCTGCTCAGATGATGTGATGGAGCTTGTTGAATAGTCTGATCCTGCACAGGCCCCCTGTCCTGGCCCCATATTTCTCACCACTCCCCCTCACTCCCAGGCTCCCAAAGTGCCTGATGTACCAAAGACTGTGAGGGTTCCTTACTGCTGGAGATTGGGGTTGGAGAGCAGAACAGGCCCCTGGGCTGGGATCAGATTATTCCAGCAGTATACTCTGGCCTTCGCCGTTACCTTACTCTGACCACTATCGAAACTTCTTTAAACTAAAAGCACAATACATAATCTAATGGCTGTAATCTCGGTGTCAGATGTTGCTATACTCAGACTGCACGCCCCATTCACCCACCCATCACTGCATGAACTATTGTACCTGGTTCATTGTCACCCATATCAATGGCAAACTGCCCTCACGTCCAGTCCATCCCATCATTCCTGGGATTTGTCTCATACTCATCCATGCTACACTATTCCCGGGATTGTCCAAACCCCTAGGATTGTCCAATCCTGCACCATGACCCTCAGATCCACCTTTCTACGAATTGATTGTAAAACTACCAAAAGCACAATGTTGAACTCTTGCTGTACTTGATCTCAGATTATCCAATGGTTTTATTAAAAATTATTATTCAGAAGATTCCGCACTCCACAGTGTCTCATTCCTGCCAAATCTATCCATGGATTCATTGGGGATTCAACCGAGGGGCTTGTTCATAGCAACAAATCTCAACGTCCCCATCAAATTTAGATTGGAGGATGGTAAATATAATCTTGCTGTTTAAAAAGGGAGGAGAGAATCTTAGAGTGGTCAGTCTAACATCAGTGGTAGGGAAAATGCTGGAGTTAAGGATGTGATTCAGCTCACTTGGAAAATATCAACGGGATATTTGACAAACGTCCTGGAGTCTTTGGAAGTGGCAGAGTAGATGAGGGTGAACCAATCGATGTGGTGTCTTTGGATTTTCAGGAAGTTTTTGATTAAGTCTGACAGAAGAGGTTCGTGTACAAAGTGAAAGCACATGGGATTGAAATGAAATTAAAATCGCTTATTGTCACGAGTAGGCGTCAATTGAAGTTACTGTGAAAAGCCCCTAGTCGCCACATTCCGGCACCTGTTCGGGGAGGCTGGTACGGGAATTGAACCGTGCTGCTAGCCTGCCTCAGTCTGCTTTAAAAGCCAGCGATTTAGCCCAGTGTGCTAAACCATTGGAGGTAATACACTGGCTCAGCAGACCATAAACAGAGAGTAGGAATAAATGGGTCATTTTGAAAGTGGCAGGCAGAGACTAGCGGTGTATTGCAGGCATCAGTGATGTATATTGTGAATAGCTGGAACCAAGCAATGATTTGGATGAGGGAACCAAAATATTTCCAAGTTTGCCGATGACACGAAACTTGGTGGGAATAATTACTGGGCTAATGGTAAGATTCTTGGTAGTGTGGATGAGCAGAGAGATCTCGGTGTCCATGTCCATAGATCCCTGAAAGTTGCCACCCAGGTTGAGAGGGTTGTTAAGAAGGCGTACGGTGTGTTAGCTTTTATTGGTAGAGGGATTGAGTTTCGGAGCCATGAGGTCATGTTGCAGCTGTACAAAACTCTGGTGCGGCCGCATTTGGTGTATTGTGTGCAGTTCTGGTCGCCACATTATAGGAAGGATGTGGAAGCATTGGAAAGGGTGCAGAGGAGATTTACCAGGATGTTGCCTGGTATGGAGGGAAGATCTTATGAGGAAAGGCTGAAGGACTTGAGGCTGTTTTCGTTAGAGAGAAGAAGGTTAAGAGGTGACTTAATTGAGGCATACAAGATGATCAGAGGATTAGATAGGGTGGACAGTGAGAGCCTTTTTCCCCGGATGGTGATGTCCAGCATGAGGGGACATAGCTTTAAATTGAGGGGAGATAGATATAGGACAGATGTCAGAGGTAGGTTCTTTACTCAGAGAGTAGTAAGGGCGTGGAATGCCCTGCCTGCAACAGCAGTGGACTCGCCAACACTAATCATATTCAAATGGCCATTGGATAGGCATATGGACGTTAAGGGAATAGTGTAGAGGGACTTTAGAGGGGTTTCACAGGACGGCGCAACATCGTGGGCCGAAGGGCCTGTACTGCGCTGTAATGTTCTATGAATGCGAGTAGTGAGGGGATATTGAGGTGATTTTGGATAAGTTGAGTGAGTGGGTAAATATATGACAGATACACAGTAATATGGATCAATGTGAAGTCATCCACTTCGGGCAGAGAAACAGAATGGCAGAGTATTATTTAACGGCGGATAGTTTGTGAAATGTTGATGTACAGAGTGACCTGGGTGTCCTTGTACAACCGTCACCGAAGGTGAGCATGTGGGTACAGCCTGTGGGTGCAGCAGGGGGGTACAGCAGGCGGGTACAGCCTGTGGGTGCAGCAGGGGGGTACAGCAGGCGGGTACAGCAGGCAGGTACAGCAGGCAGGTACGGCAGGCGGGTACAGCAGGCGGGTACAGCAGGCGGGTACAGAGGGTGGGTACGGCAGGCGGGTACAGCAGGCAGGTACGGCAGGCGGGTACAGCAGGGGGGTACAGCAGGAGGGTACGGCAGGCGGGTACAGCATGTGGGTACAGCAGGCGGGTACAGCAGGGGGGTACAGCAGGGGGGTACAGAGGGTGGGTACAGCAGGCGGGTACAGCAGGGGGTACAGCAGGGGGGTACAGCAGGGGGTACAGCATGTGGGTACAGCCTGCGGGTACAGCAGGGGGGTACAGCAGGTGGATACAGCAGGGGGTACAGCAGGCGGGTACAGCAGGTGGGTACAGCAGGTGGGTACAGCAGGCGGGTACAGCAGCGGGTACAGCAGGGGAGTACAGCAGGGGGGTACAGCAGGGGGTACAGCAGGGGGGTACAGCAGGGGGGTACAGCAGGCGGGTACAGCATGCGGGTACAGCAGGCGGGTACAGCAGGCTGGTACAGCAGGGGGGTACAGCAGGGGGGTACAGCAGGCGGGTACAGCAGGCGGGTACAGCAGGCGGGTACAGCATGCGGGTACAGCAGGCGGGTACAGCATGCGGGTACAGCAGGCGGGTACAGCATGCGGGTACAGCAGCGGGTACAGCAGGCGGGTACAGCAGGCGGGTACAGCAGGCGGGTACGGCAGGCGGGTACAGCAGGCGGGTACAGCAGGGGGGTACAGCAGGGGGGTACAGCAGGCGGGTACAGCAGGCGGGTACAGCAGGCGGATACAGCAGGCAGGTACAGCAGGCGGGTACAGCAGGCGGGTACAGCATGCGGGTACAGCAGGCGGGTACAGCATGCGGGTACAGCAAGTGGGTACAGCATGCGGGTACAGCAGGCTGGTACAGCAGGGGGGTACAGCAGGCGGGTACAGCATGTGGGTACAGCAGGGGGGGTACAGCAGGCGGGTACAGCAGGCGGGTACAGTAGGCGGGTACAGCAGGCGGGTACAGCAGGCGGGTACAGCAGGCGGGTACAGCAGGCGGGTACAGTAGGCAGCTTGTAAGGCAAATGGCCGTCATTGTGGGAGGATTTCAGCGCAGGAACGGGGAGCTCTTACTGCAGCTGTACAAGGCCATTGTGCAACCACAGCTGGAGTGTTGTGGAAAGTTGTAATCTGCTTATCTAAGAAAGGACAGACTTTCCACAGAGGTGTCAGCGAAGGATCAGCAGGCAGATTCCTCAGATTCTGTACGAGGAATAATTGTATCGACAGTGAAATGGGAGATCGAACTGAAATGTATAAAATTTTGACAAAGCCGGCTGGAACCTGGGATGTGATTTCCTGTGACTTGGGGAGTGGGGGGTCTAGAACAATAGGCCACAGTCACATGGGGTCTGGAACAACAGCTCATTCACCGGGGGTTCTAGAACGATGGGGTATGGTCACATTTGGTTCTAGAACAACTGGTCACAGACACAGGGGGTCTAGCACAATGGGACACAGTGACAGGGCGGGGGGGGGGGTGTGTGTCTAGAACAACGGGTCACAGTCACGGTGGTGGTGGTGGTTCTAGAACAATGGGTCACAATCATGGGGGCATCTAGAATGATGGGTCACAGTCACAGGTGATTCTAGAGCAATGGGTCACAGCCATACCCTGTTCTAGAACAATGGATCACTGTTCCGGGGCCTAGAACAATGGATCACGGCCACGGGGTGGGGTGGGAGTTCTAGAACAATGGATCACACTCACCTAGGGGGTCTTGAAACAACGGGTAGCAATCGAGGGGTGGGTCTAGAACAATGGATCATAGTCACCAGGGGAGGGGGTTTGTTCTAGAACAATGGGTCACAGTCATGGGAGTTTATGAAACATTGGGTCACAGTCACGGGGGGTCTAGAATAATGGGTCACAGTCACATGGGGGTCTATAACAATGGGTCACAGTCACGGGGGTTCTAGAACAATGGGGTCACAGTCACGGGGGTCTAGAACAATGGGTCACAGTCACATGGGGGGTCTAGAGCAATGGGTCACAGTCACATTGGGGGGTCTAGAACATTGGGTAATAGTCACGAGTTTCTAGAACATCAGGGCCACAGTCTAGAACAATTGGTCAGAGACACATGGGGGTAATAGTCACAGGGTTCTAGAACAATGGGTCACAGTCACGGGGGGTCTAGAACAATGGGTCACAGTCACAGGGTGTCTAGAAAAATGGGTTGCAGCCTCAGGGTACGGTGTCGGCCATTAAGGACTGAGATGAGGAAAATCTTGTTGACTCAAAGGGTGAAATTCTCTTTCACAGAAGGTGGGATTTTACAGGTCCACAGGGGCAACACAGCTGGAGAAGGTAGTCAAGAAGGCATACGGCATGCTTGCCTTCATTGGCCGGGGCATTGAGTATAAGAATTGGCAAGTCATGTTGCAGCTGTATAGAACCTTAGTTAGGCCACACTTGGAATATTGCGCACAATTCTGGTTGCCACACTACCAGAAGGATGTGGAGGCTTTAGAGAGGGTGCAGAAGAGATTTACCAGGATGTTGCCTGGTATGGAGGGCATTAGCTATGAGGAGAGGTTGAATAAACTCGGTTTGTTCTCACTGGAACGACGGAGGTTGAGGGGCGACCTGATAGAGGTCTACAAAATTATGAGGGGCATAGACAGAGTGGATAGTCAGAGGCTTTACCCCAGGGTAGAGGGGTCAATTACTAGGGGGCATAGGTTTAAGGTGCGAGGGGCAAGATTTAGAGGAGATGTACAAGGCTGGTTTTTTACACAGAGGGTAGTGGGTGCCTGGAACTCGCTGCCGGAGGAGGTGGTGGAAGCAGGGACGATAGTGACGTTTAAGGGGCATCTTGACAAATACATGAATGAAATGAAATGAAAATCGCTTATTGTCACGAGTAGGCTTCAATGAAGTTACTGTGAAAAGCCCCTAGTCGCCACATTCCAGCGCCTGTTCGGGGTGGCTGTTACGGAAATAGGATGGGAATAGAGGGATACGGACCCAGGAAGTGTAGAAGATTTTAGTTTAGACGGGCAGCATGGTCGGCACGGGCTTGGAGGGCCGAAGGGCCTGTTACTGTGCTGTATTGTTCTTTGTTCGTTGTTCTTTATATGGAGAAGCCTGGTCATTGAATACATTTAAAAAGGAAAGAGCGAGATTTTGAGACCCTAAAGGGGAGGAGGGCTATGGGGAAAGTGCGGCGTTGAGAGAGAGAGAATCAGTCATGATCAGAATGAATGGCAGAGCGGGTTCGAAGGGCCGAATGGCCTCCACCTGGTATTCTTCCAACTGGAATGAATTCCTATGGCAGACGCTGGGCAGGAATGGAGAATGATTTCTATTGTGGCCATATGTTCCTGTCCAGGCCACATTCATGAAATATCCAGAGGGGTTGCAGCACATTGCAAGGTGGGAGGGAGTGCTGGCACAAGGTGGGAGGGGGTGATGGCACAAGGTGGGAGGGCGTGATGGCACAAGGTGGGAGGGCGTGATGGCACAAGGTGGGAGGGGGTAATGGCACAAGGTGGGAGGGCGCGATGGCACAAGGTGGGAGGGCGTGATGGCACAAGGTGGGAGGGCGTGATGGCGCAAGGTGGGGGAGCGTGATGGCACAAGGTGGGAGGGCATGATGGCACAAGGTGGGAGGGCGTGATGGCACAAGGTGGGAGGGCGTGATGGCACAAGGTGGGAGGGCGTGATGGCACAAGGTGGGAGGGCGTGATGGCACAAGGTGGGAGGGGGTGATGGCACAAGGTGGGACAGCGTGATGGCACAAGGTGGGAGGGGGTGATGGCACAAGGTGGGACAGCGTGATGGCACAAGGTGGGGTGGGCGTGATGGCACAAGGTGGGAGGGGTGATGGCACAGGGTGGGACAGCGTGATGGCACAAGGTGGGAGGGCGTGATGGCACAAGGTGATGTGGCGTGATGGCACAAGGTGGGAGGGCGTATCGCTCAAGGTGGGAGGGCGTGATGGCGCAGGTGGGAGGGCGTGATGGCTCAAGGTGGGAGGGCGTGACGTCACAAGGTGGGAGGGCGTGATGGCACAAGGTGGGAGGGCGTGATGGCACAAGGTGATGTGGGCGTGATGGCGCAGGGTGGGAGGGCGTGATGGCGCAAGGTGATGTGGGCGTGATGGCGCAGGGTGGGAGGGCGTGATGGCACAAGGTGGGGGCGTGATGGCGCAGGGTGGGAGGGCGTGATGGCACAAGGTGGGAGGGCGTGATGGCACAAGGTGGGCGGGTGATGGCACAAGGTGAGTGGGCGTGATTGGCACAAGGTGGGAGGCGTGATGGCACAAGGTGGGAGGGCGTGATGGCACAAGGTGGGAGGGCGTGATGGCACAAGGTGGTGAGGGCGTGATGGCACAAGGTGAGGGCGTGATGGCACAAGGTGGGAGGGCGTGATGGCACAAGGTGGGAGGGCGTGATGGCGCAGGTGGGAGGGCGTGATGGCAAAAGGTGGGAGGGCGTGATGGCACAAGGTGAGGGGCGTGATGGCACAAGGGAGGGGCGTGATGGCACAAGGTGGGAGGGAGTGATGGCACAAGGTGGGAGGGCGTGATGGCACAAGGTGGGAGGGGGGCGGGAGGGCGTGATGGCACAAAGGTGGGAGGGCAGTGATGGCACAAGGTGGGAGGGCGTGATGGCACAAGGTGGGAGGGTGTGATGGCACAAGGTGGGATGGCGTGATGGCACAAGGTGATGTGGGCGTGATGGCGCAAGGTGGGAGGGTGTGATGGGCGCAAGGTGGGAGGGCGTGATGGCACAAGGTGGGAGGGCGTGATGGCACAAGGTGATGTGGGCGTGATGGCACAAGGTGATGTGGGCGTGATGGCACAAGGTGGGAGGGCGTGATGGCACAAGGGTGGGAGGGCGTGATGGCACAAGGTGATGAGGGCGTGATGGCACAAGGTGGGAGGGCGTGATGGCACAAGGTGGGAGGGCGTGATGGCACAAGGTGGGAGGGAGTGATGGCACAAGGTGGGAGGCGTGATGGCACAAGGTGGGAGGGCGTGATGGCACAAGGTGGGAGGGCGTGATGGCGCAAGGTGGGAGGGCGTGATGGCACAAGGTGGGGAGGGCGTGATGGCACAAGGTGGGAGGGCGTGATGGCACAAGGTGGGAGGGCGTGATGGCGCAAGGTGGGAGGGCGTGATGGCACAAGGTGGGAGGGCGTGATGGCACAAGGTGATGTGGGCGTGATGGCACAAGGTGGGAGGGCGTGATGGCACAAGGTGGGAGGGCGTGATGGCACAAGGTGGGAGGGCGTGATGGCACAAGGTGGGCGGGCGTGATGGCACAAGGTGATGTGGGCGTGATGGCACAAGGTGGGAGGGCGTGATGGCACAAGGTGATGTGGGCGTGATGGCACAAGGTAGGAGGGGCGTGATGGCGCAGGGTGGGAGGGCGTGATGGCACAAGGTGGGAGGGCGTGATGGCACAAGGTGATGTGGGCGTGATGGCGCAAGGTGGGAGGGCGTGATGGCACAGGGTGATGGGGCGTGATGGCGCAAGGTGGGAGGGCATGATGGCGCAAGGGTGGGAGGGCGTGATGGCACAAGGTGGGAGGGCGTGATGGTGCAAGGTGGGACAGCGTGATGGCACAAGGTGATGCGGGCGTGATGGCACAAGGTGGGATGGCGTGATAGCACAAGGTGGGAGGGCGTGATGGCACAAGGTGGGAGGGAGTGATGGCACAAGGTGGGAAGGCGTGATGGCGCAAGGTGGGAGGGAGTGATGGCACAAGGTGGGAGGCGTGATGGCGCAAGGTGGGAGGGCGTGATGGCGCAAGGTGGGGGAGCGTGATGGCACAAGGTGGGAGGGCGTGATGGCTCAAGGTGGGAGGGCGTGATGGCTCAAGGTGGGAGGGCGTGACGTCACAAGGTGGGAGGGCGTGATGGCGCAGGGTGATGTGGGCGTGATGGCACAAGGTGGGAGGGCGTGATGGCGCAAGGTGGGAGGGCGTGATGGCACAAGGTGGGCGGGCGTGATGGCACAAGGTGGGCGGGCGTGATGGCACAAGGTGATGTGGGCGTGATGGCACAAGGTGGGAGGGCGTGATGGCACAAGGTGATGTGGGCGTGATGGCACAAGGTAGGAGGGCGTGATGGCGCAGGGTGGAGGGCGTGATGGCACAAGGTGGGAGGGCGTGATGGCGCAAGGTGGGAGGGGCGTGATGGTACAAGGTGGGAGGGCGTGATGGCACAAGGTGATGTGGGCGTGATGGCACAAGGTGATGTGGGCGTGATGGCACAAGGTGGGAGGGCGTGATGGCGCAAGGTGGGCCAGCGTGATGGCACAAGGTGATGTGGGCGTGATGGCACAAGGTGATGTGGGCGTGATGGCACAAGGTGGGAGGGCATGATAGCACAAGGTGGGAGGGCGTGATGGCGCGAGGTGGGAGGGCGTGATGGCGCAAGGTGGGAGGGAGTGATGGCACAAGGTGGGAGGGCGTGATGGCACAAGGTGGGAGGGAGTGATGGCACAAGGTGGGAGGGCGTGATGGCACAAGGTGGGAGGGCGTGATGGCACAAGGTGATGTGGGCGTGATGGCGCAAGGTGGGAGGGCATGATGGCGCAAGGTGGGAGGGCGTGATGGTACAAGGTGGGAGGGCGTGATGGCACAAGGTGATGTGGGCGTGATGGCACAAGGTGATGTGGGCGTGATGGCACAAGGTGGGATGGCGTGATGGCACAAGGTGGGAGGGAGTGATGGCACAAGGTGGGAGGGCGTGATGGCGCAAGGTGGGAGGGCGTGATGGCACAAGGTGGGAGGGAGTGATGGCACAAGGTGGGAGGGCGTGATGGCACAAGGTGATGTGGGCGTGATGGCACAAGGTGGGAGGGCGTGATGGCACAAGGTGGGAGGGAGTGATGGCACAAGGTGGGAGGGCGTGATGGCACAAGGTGGGAGGGAGTGATGGCACAAGGTGGGTGGGCGTGATGGCACAAGGTGGGAGGGCATGATGGCACAAGGTGGGAGGGCGTGATGGCACAAGGTGGGAGGGCGTGATGGCGCAAGGTGGGAGGGCGTGATGGCACAAGGTGGGAGGGCGTGATGGCACAAGGTGGGAGGGCGTGATGGCGCAAGGTGGCGTGGGCGTGATGGCGCAAGGTGATGTGGGCGTGATGGCACAAGGTGGGAGGGCGTGATGGCGCGAGGTGGGAGGGCGTGATGGCACAAGGTGGGAGGGCTTGATGGCACAAGGTGGGAGGGCGTGATGGCGCAAGGTGGGAGGGCGTGATGGCACAAGGTGGGAGGGCGTGATGGCACAAGGTGGGAGGGCGTGATGGCACAAGGTGGTAGGGCATGATGGCACAAGGTGGGACAGCGTGATGGCGCAAGGTGGGACAGCGTGATGGAACAAGGTGATGTGGGCGTGATGGCACAAGGTGGGAGGGCGTGATGGCACAAGGTGGGAGGGCGTGATGGCACAAGTTGGGAGGGCGTGATGGCACAAGGTGGGAGGGCGTGATGGCACAAGGTGGGAGGGCGTGATTGCACAAGGTGGGGGAGCGGGATG
>NC_052151.1:2632230-2661855 GCF_902713615.1 Scyliorhinus canicula | reverse complement strand
CCCAGCCACTATGCTGCTCCAGCCACTATGCTGCCCCAGCCACTATGCTGCTCCAGCCAGCCACCATGCTGCCCCAGTCAGCCACTACGCTGCCCCAGCCAGCCACCATGCTGCCCCAGCCAGCCACTATGCTGCCCCAGCCAGCCACTATGCTGCTCCAGCCAGCCACTATGCTGCTCCAGCCACTATGCTGCTCCAGCTACTATGCTGCCCCAGCTACTATGCTGCCCCAGCCACTATGCTGCCCCAGCCACTATGCTGCCCCAGCCACTATGCTGCCCCAGCCACTATGCTGCCCCAGCCACTCTGCTGCCCCAGCCACTCTGCTGCCCCAGCCACTATGCTGCCCCAGCCACTATGCTGCTCCAGCCACTATGCTGCCCCAGCCACTATGCTGCTCCAGCCACTATGCTGCCCCAGCCAGCCACTATTCTGCCCCAGACACTATGCTGCTCCAGCCACTATGCTGCCCCAGCCACCATGCTGCTCCAGCCACTATGCTGCCCCAGCCACTATGCTGCCCCAGCCACTATGCTGCCCCAGCCACTATGCTGCTCCAGCCACTATGCTGCTCCAGCCACTATGCTGCCCCAGCTAGCCACTATGCTGCTCCAGCCACTATGCTGCCCCAGCCACTATGCTTCCCCAGCCACTATGCTGCTCCAGCCACTATGCTGCCCCAGCCAGCAACTATGCTGCCCCAGCCACTATGCTGCTCCAGCCAGCCACTATGCTGGTCCAGCCAGCCACCATGCTGCCCCAGCCACTATGCTGCCCCAGCCACTATGCTGCCCCAGCCTGCCATTTCTGCAGCCAGAACCAGCACCCGCGGCAGCACTGCCCGGCCCGCAACGCGACCTGCAGCAGCTGCGGGCGAAAAGGCCATTACGCAAGAGTGTGCCTCGCTAAAAGGGCCCCAGCTTCCAACTCCCCAGCGGCACGAAGTAATCGCTCCCCACACCCACAGGCCCACGGGGCCCGAAACGCTGCGGCCTATGCCCCGACTCTGCCCCCTCCAGCCACGTGCGTTCCATGGGGGCCGCCATCTTGGCAAACCTCCATCACGCGGCCGGCCACGTGCGACTCATGGAGGCCGCCATCTTGGCAAACCTCCATCACGCGGCCGGCCACGTGCGACTCATGGGGGCCGCCATCTTGGACTCCATCTTCCTCGCCGCCCGCCACGTGCGATCCACGGGCCCGATCGGCATCTCCGCGCTCGGACAACTCTGCGGAAGAGTACGACCTCCCCGGGCGCTCGTCACGCGGCCCGTAACTTGGCGCAGTCACTCTGGACCAATCACGCCCGAAGCATCTGCGAAATGCGATGGCAGAGGTCCAAATCAACGGGTACAACACGCCATGCCTTTTTTACTCCGGGAGCACTGAGAGCTTCATACACCCAGACCTGGGAAGACGCTGTTCGCTCCCCGTTTTCCCCATGCAGCAAACTATCTCGCTCGCTTCAGGCTCCCATTCGGTCCAGATCCAGGGGCGCACCGCCGCGACACTCACAATCCGAGGCGCTAGCTACTCAAAATTCAAACTCTACGTTTTGCCCGAACTCTGCGCGCCACTCTTATTAGGCCTAGACTTCCAATGCAACCTCAAGAGCCTCACCCTCAGCTTCGGCGGGCCCCTGCCCCCACTCACTATCTGCAGCCTCGCTACGCTGCGAATCCCCCCCCCCTCCTCTCTTTGCCAATCTCACAAAGGACTGTAAACCCGTAGCCACCCGTAGCAGGCGGTATAGCCTGCAGGATAGGGTATTTATCAGAGCAGAGGTCCGAAGGCTTCTCAGTGAGGGGGTGATAGAGGCCGGCAATAGTCCCTGGAGAGCTCAGGTGGTGATCGTCAAGACCGGGGGAAAATTCTGCATGGTTGTCGACTATAGCCAGACCATAAATAGATTTACGCTCCTAGACGCGTATCCCCTCCCCAGGATTGCAGACATGGTAAATCAGATCGCCCAGTACCGGCTCTTTTCCACGGTGGATCTGAAGTCTGCATACCACCAGCTCCCAATCCGCCCGGAGGACCGCCACTACACGGCGTTCGAGGCCGATGGCCGCCTCTTCCATTGCCTCCGGGTTCCCTTTGGTGTCACTAATGGGGTCTCGGTGTTCCAACGAGCAATGGACCGAATGGTGGACCAGTACGGGCTGCGGGCCACGTTTCCGTATCTGGACAATGTCACCATCTGCGGCTATGACCAGCAGGACCACGACGCCAACCTCCACCGTTTTTTCCAGATGGCACAGAAATTAAACATCACCTACAACAAGGAGAAATGCGTTTTCCGCACAACCAGACTAGCCATCCTCGGCTATGTCGTGGAAAACGGAGCCCTGGGCCCCGACCCGGACCGTATGCGCCTCCTCTTAGAACTCCCCCTCCCCCATGGCCCCAAGGCCCTCAAACGGTGCTTGGGTTTCTTCTCCTACTACGCCCAGTGGGTCCCTCAATATGCGGACAAAGCCCGCCCACTCTTTAAGGCCACACGATTTCCCCTGTCAGCCGAGGCTCGCCAGGCCTTCAGCTGCATCAAGGAGGACATCGCCAAAGCAGCCATGCAGACGGTGGATGAATCCACTCCATTCCAGGTAGAGAGCGATGCCTCAGAGGTAGCTCTAGCAGCCACACTAAATCAGGCAGGGAGACCAGTTGCATTTTTCTCCCGTACCCTCTCCGCTTCAGAAGTCCGACACTCCTCAGTCGAGAAAGAAGCACAAGCCATTGTGGAGGCTGTCCGTCACTGGAGGCACTACCTCGCAGGTAGGAGGTTCACCCTCATCACCGACCAAAGATCAGTTGCCTTCATGTTCGACAACTCGCAAAGGGGCAAAATTAAAAATGATAAAATTCTTCGGTGGAGGATCGAACTCTCCACCTACAATTACGATATCAAATATCGACCCGGGAAGCTCAACGAGCCTCCGGATTCCCTATCCCGCGGGACATGCGCCAGCGCGCAGATCGACCGATTGAAAGTCATCCACAATGACCTCTGCCACCCGGGGGTCACCCGGCTCGCCCATTACATCAGAGCCCGAAACCTGCCTTTCTCCAACGAGGAGGTAAAAGCGGTCACCAGGGACTGCCTGATCTGTGCGGAGTGCAAACCGAACTTCTATAGACCAGACAGGGCCCACCTGGTCAAGGCTTCTAGGCCCTTTGAACGCCTCGCGATTGATTTCAAAGGGCCACTCCCCTCAACTAACAGGAACGTTTGCTTTTTAAACGTCGTAGATGAGTTCTCCCGTTTCCCATTCGCTATCCCATGCCCCGACATGACCTCCCACACAGTCATTAGGACCCTGCATAGCATCTTCACCCTGTTTGGTTTCCCCAGCTAACTACACAGCGACCGGGATTCGTCCTTCATGAGCGACGAGCTGCGTCAGTACCTGCTCGACAAGGGCATTGCCTCGAGCAGGACTACCAGCTACAACCCCAGGGGGAACGGGCAGGTGGAGAGGGAGAACGCGACGGTCTGGAAGACCGTCCTACCGACCCTCCGGTCTAGAAAGCTCCAAGTCTCCCAGTGGCAGGAAGTCCTCCCAGACGCGCTCCACGCTATTAGGTCCCTTTTGTGCACAGCGACCAACCAGACCCCTCACGAGAGGCTCTTCATTATTCCAGGGGCACTACCACGGGGGTCTCACTACCGGCATGGCTGAGGACACCGGGCCCCGTACTCCTGAGGAAACACGTCAGGGCGCACAAAACCGACCCCCTTGTTGAGAAGGTGCGCCTGCTCCACTCCAACCCCCAGTACGCATTCGTCGAGTTCCCTGACGGCCGTCAGGACACAGTATCCCTCCGGGATCTGGCACCCACCGGATCCAGCATCCCCTCTACCCCCACAGAAGGACCTCTCACCCTACACCCCATGCTGCCGCCCCCTCGCGCTCCCGAGCCCACGAGCTCGCTCCACCAGTTCCGCGCACCCCCGCCGGCCAGCCCCCAGCGCCCCCAGCCCCCAGCGCCCTCAGTCCCCAGCGCCCCCAGCCCCCAGTCGGACCAGGAGGGTATGAAGCTCGGATACAACCTTCCCTGGAGTCCGCCATCGTACCCCAGCACACAACACCCATCCAGCCACCGCAAGAGGCTGCAACCCCGGTGCTCAATACCATTGTAAGCGCAGTAGCATTATCCGACCACTGGGGGGAGTAGCTCTGGGAATGCTCAGGAGTTTGTACAGGGCTCCACCCTTGGCTCCGCCCACGACTCCTCCCCCTAAACTGCTGTATGAATAACCGTGTCCAGAGCCAGCCTGCAGTACATCGAGAGTTCAACGGGTAACAGGCTGGCTCTGTTGTAAGTAGATTAAAACCACTGTTCATATCTTAAAGCACGTGTCTCGTGAATTGATGGTTCCATCACAGAGTATTCCACATCCTCCACCCTCGAAACCAGCCCCCTGCTCAGGACAAAAAAAATCAATCCTGGAATAGGCCTTATGCACGTGGGAGAAAAACGAGTATTCCCTGGCCCTCGGCCTCGCAAACCTCCAGGGATCCACCCCCCCATCTGATCCATGAATCCCCTCAACACCTTAGCCGCCGCCGGCCTCCTACCCGTCCGGGACCTGGATCGATCCAATGGGGGATCCAGCACCGTGTTGAAGTCCCCCCCCCCCATGATCAGGCCCCCCGCCTCCAGGTCCGGAATGCGGCCCAGCATACGCCGCATAAACCCTGCATCGTCCCAATTTGGGGCATAAACATTCACCAACACCACCCGCTCCCCCTGCAGCTTGCCACTCACCATCACATATCTCCCGCCACTCTCAGCCAACACATTTAACGCCTCAAACGACACCCTCTTCCCCACCAGGATCGCCACCTCCCGATTCTTCTCATCCAGCCCTGAATGGAATACTTGGCCCACCCATCCCTTCCTCAGCCGAACCTGGTCCGCCACTTTCAGGTGCGTCTCCTGGAGCATGGCCACATCCGCCTTCAGCCCCTTCAGGTGCGTAAACACCCGGGCCCGTTTGACCGGCCCATTCAGCCCCCTCACAGGTTATCAGCCGGATCAGAGGGCTCCCTGCCCCCTTCCCCTGCCGATTAGCCATAACCCATCCCCTGCCCACCACTGGCCAGTGTATGATCGTCCCTGGGCCTTTCCATTCATTAGAATTGTCTCTCTTATAGTACACCATGTTTCCTTGCTAAAAATCAGCATCTGATGGTCGTACATTATGCCTTAAAGCTCTGCGAATTCTTTGAGACTTCTGCTTCCAAAAAAGCTTTTCTATTGCTATGTAATGCATTTAAATGTTCGGCAAAACCTGAGCTAATTGTAGTCCCTTCCCAAGCTGGAGGCTGGTCATCCAAAATGGACGGAATTTTTAGGATTTCTACCAAACACTAACTGATAGGGACTATAGCCCCCAACCATCTGCAATGAATTCTTTGCATGTACCGCCCATGCTAAAGCTGAATTTAGCTTGCAGTTTGGTCGATCTGCCAACATTTTCTGAAGCATGTTATCGAGAACAGCAGGATTTCTTTCGCAAACACCATTACTAAACGGGCTTTCGGCAGCCGTGTTCATAACTCTGATATTCATGTTTTCACACATATCCCTAAACTCATCATTAGCAAATTTCCCCCATTGCCCATAAGGAATTTTGCCGGTGTCCCGATTCATTTTTTCCACGATTTGATCCAGAATTACTCTCTTTTCTTTACTTCGTACAATCGTTGATTGACTAACTCTGGTAGCTAAATCTACAAAATGCAAAATAAATATATTATTTGCTTTATCCCAGATCTTAAGGTCCATGGCCACAATATCATTAAAATCCCTGGCCAAAGGTAAGGTTACTATCGGTCGTGCTGGTGTCCTTCTGTACTTCCTACAAACTTCACAGCGATCACTAACCTGCTCTATCAGTTTAGTATAGTCATCATCCTTTACCCCTGCATCCTTTAATAAATTTTCCAGCCTCCGAAAAGACGGATGTGCAAATTGCCGATGGATCCCATTATCAACTGCCATTAACACATCCTTAACCACTCTACTTGAAATATTATTTGTCAGTAATGGAATACAATAATGTCCCAACTGTGTAAATTGTAAGTCCACCGTCTTTCCAAAACCTGTTGCCTTATCCTGTTCCATATCCAGCTTCATGTGTGCTTTCTTCATCGACGGTCTGCTCAGATCGTCAACATCCGTGCTAATGAAATGATTCACTCCGGCAATATTGCAAGGGATCACCACTCTTTTCAGCGTCTTCAGAGTATTATCATCTGGATGGAAATTGTCCCATTGGGCAGATGCAGCATGGGTTCATAAAGGGCAGGTCGTGCCTAACTAATTTAGTGGAATTTTTTGAGGACATTACCAGTGCAGTAGATAACGGGGAGCCGATGGATGTGGTATATCTGGATTTCCAGAAAGCCTTTGACAAGGTGCCACACAAAAGGTTGCTGTATAAGATAAAGATGCATGGATTAAGGGTAAAGTAGTAGCATGGATAGAGGATTGGTTAATTAATAGAAAGCAAAGAGTTGGGATTAATGGGTGTTTCTCTGGTTGGCAATCAGTAGCTAGTGGTGTCCCTCAGGGATCCGTGTTGGGCCCACAATTGTTCACAATTTACATAGATGATTTGGAGTTGGGGACCAAGGGCAATGTGTCCAAGTTTGCAGATGACACTAAGATGAGTGGTAAAGCGAAAAGTGCAGAGGATACTGGAAGTCTGCAGAGGGATTTGGATAGGTTAAGTGAATGGGCTCGGGTCTGGCAGATGGAATACAATGTTGACAAATATGAGGTTATCCATTTTCATAGGAATAACAGCAAACGGGATTATTATTTAAACGATAAAATATTAAAGCATGCCGCTGTGCAGAGAGACCTGGGTGTGCTAGTGCATGAGTCGCAAAAAGTTGGTTTACAGGTGCAACAGGTGATTAAGAAGGCGAATAAAATGTTGTCCTTCATTGCTAGAGGGATGGAGTTTAAGACTAGGGAGGTTGCAATTGTATAAGGTGTTAGTGAAGCCATACCTGGAGTATTGTGTTCAGTTTTGGTCTCCTTACTTGAGAAAGGACGTACTGGCGCTGGAGGGTGTGCAGAGGAGATTCACTAAATTAATCCCAGAGCTGAAGATAAAGATAGATAGTTTTTTGAAGAATAAAGGGATTAAGGGTTATGGTGTTCGGGCCGGAAAGTGGAGCTGAGTCCACAAAAGATCAGCCATGATCTCATTGAATGGCGGAGCAGGCTCGAGGGGCCAGATGGCCTACTCCTGCTCCTAGTTCTTATGTTCTTATCCCCAAACCTGAAACTTGTGGAACTTTCAAATTCGATGTTATGAGTTTCAGCATTCAAGGAGTCCAGGTAACATTATAACCAGTCAATCCCACACACAGTAGATGTGCAGCCACCGTCCAATGCAGCACAGTTGAAGGATTCTGCAACCAACACTCTCATTACCAGCGTAAAACTGCTCGTTTATAGGACAATGCCTTCTTTCTGGTCACTATCTTTTTCCTCTTCTGACTCTTCCGTGCCATGTGTCGCTTCAAATACTCTATCATAACGAGTTGGGCAGTTGAAAGCATAATGGTATTGAGAGTCACATCAAAAACATCGATTTATCATGCCCCGGGCATTTCTGGGGTTCATCCTCCTATTGTAGGTTCTAACTGGGTTTCTGTCTTCATAATTTCCTTGTCTCGGTCTCCTTCTATAGTCTTGAGGCCTGTTCGTAGCCATACGATTTTGCCACCCTGTTAGTAGTGTATCTTCCATATTCTGCCTTATTGCAGGCTGCCTATTTGGGTCATCAGAGCCATCGGAATCGAATGTTTCCCCAGAAACTTTTTAAAGCTTCTGTCACCTGTTCAAATAAGGTATCCTTATCCGCAAACTGAACTCCTGTCAAAACCAGGAGCCTATCTACGTTGCTCACTCTAGCACAGTCAAGTAATTTAAAGGCCAACACAGACTGTGGAAATTCCAGCCTGTGTTTCTGCAGCCTTTTATATAGTCGGCCAAATTCCATTATATAGTCTTCCATAGATAAATTGTAGAAGCCAGGTATTTCAAATACACTTAATATAGGTAAATAGACTGTGTTGCCTTGTTTTTAATAAATGGACAGTTAAAACATCGAATCAAATATAATATATATATATTTAATTCCAACATTAAAAGACAGTTTGAATTATATTTTCGGAATTATGCCTCGCATAGTATGATGAGATAACATAAGGTCTC
Source organism: Scyliorhinus canicula (assembly GCF_902713615.1). Taxonomy (NCBI): domain Eukaryota; kingdom Metazoa; phylum Chordata; class Chondrichthyes; order Carcharhiniformes; family Scyliorhinidae; genus Scyliorhinus; species Scyliorhinus canicula. Next base: position 2,653,614 of record NC_052151.1, on the reverse strand, counting down.
CATTGTTGCAGACAAGCAACAATTGGAAGTAACGTTACATCGTAAAGATGGACGGCTTGTTATCAAATCAAATGTGTTTGAGTCTAACCCAAACCAATTAGGATTATATTGGGGTGTGATCGGATCGCTTAAGACAGATATGAAATAGTATATCCATGGATGATTTGGCCACCATTTTAGTAAAAAGAAAAAGAAAAGAAAAGAAAGGAAAGAAAGGAGAAGAAGGAAAGGAAAGCAGAGAGAAAGACAGAAAGGAACAGCAGAGAGGTGGAGAGAGAGAGAGAGAGAGAGAAAGACAGAGAGCCAGAGCGAGAGACAGAAAGAGCCATAAAGTAAAGGAAGAGAATTAGTAAAGAGTTCTGTATTCATATTTCATTTTCATACTTTGACTTCAGACTTTGACTTTTAAAGTTGTGTTCAGGCTATTGTCTCAGAAGATAATTCCTGTGATTCTTTGAAGAAAATCAAATTGTCTACAAACTACCTTTTAAATGATTTTCAAGTTGTAACCAATGAACTCCAAATAAAACAATTCTTATTTGCACCTGACAAGTTTTTAAACTTGATTTTCTACTGAGTTTCAGCAATGTCTCACCAACAACCGGTAACCCTGAATTGAATTGAACAAAAACTTCAATCTCAAGATCCTTCAACCTGGCGTAGTCGGCAGCGGGGGAGGAGTTCTGATTCGACCTTCGGAGAGGTTCGGAAAGCTTCGTGAGAAATCGGAGGAGGAACAGGCGACGACGGAAGCTTCGGGAATAATCGGAAGAGATCGGAAGACAGTCGGAATCCACGGCTAGACTGGGGTAAGAAATATCTTTTTCACCCATTAAAAGTCTTAAAGCCGCATCAATCAGTGCTTCGACCCCTGAAAAGGACATTTTTATAGACTGTGTTAAATCAATCAGGTGCCGGTTGTTGAGACTAACACAACCTACACACAAAAAGTTAAGTGAAAGGTTGAATTTATGGCTGATCCAGTTGAAAGTATAGATTTAGACCCTTTAGAAGGCAGAAATTTACTCCCTACGACGGTAAAAGGAGGAACTGGGATACCAGATGTTTCCATTGAAGATATGTTGGGGGATTTTGGATCTTTCTTTCGTAAACAATTTGACCTATGTGAAACCTCAAGAAAAATTGAATCAAAGTATAATATCCGCAGAGGACAGTGGTCCTTTGATAATATCAAGAGAGCATGGGGAAAATGCACACGATTGCACAGTGCAGAACGTGTTAAATGGTCCCTGGCAATTATGGGACAATTACGCAGACAGCAAGAGATAATTACTAAAAATAAAACTGATCATGAGTATAGTACCACTAAAGACCAACTAATTGCAGTTGTTGAAGAATTGCAAGATGCAAAAGCAAAACTTGAATCTGACGATGAAATTAGAACTGATTTGGAAAACGAAATCTCTGAACTCCAGCAGTTGCCTGTTCAAATAGCAGAAGTACAAAATCAAATTTCTGAAGTGTTGTTAAAATACCAACAGTTGCAATTAAAAACTGAGCAAATTGAACATGAAAATTGCAAATTAATCGAAGGAATTGATGAAAGATGTGTTTTAGAAAAAGAATTGTAAGATGCAAAATTCAGATTTGAACAGGATGATGCCAAACTCCAACAGTTATCTGTTCAATTAGCAGAATTCTAAAATCAAATTTTTGAAGTGGAATCAAAATACCAACAGCTGCAATCAAAAACTGAGCAAGTTGAACTTGAAAAGTACAAGTTAATTGAAGTAAAATGTGTTTAAAAAGAGAATTGCGAGATGTAAAATCCAAATTTGAACAAGACGATGAACTTAGAACAGAATTGCAAAACAAAACTTCTAAACTCCAGCAGTTATCTGTTCAAATAGAGTTCCAAAATCAAATTTTTGAAGTAGAGTCAAAATACAAACAGTTGCAATTAAAAACTGATCAAACTGAACTTGAAAATTCCAAGTTAATTGAAGAAAAATGTGTTTTAGAAAAAGAATTGCAAGATACAAAAGCAAAACTTGAACATGATGAAGAAATTGGAACAGAATTGCAAAACAAAACTCCTAAACTCCAGCAGTTATCTTCTCAAATAGCAGAATTACAAAATCAAATTTTTGAAGTGGAGTCAAAATACCAAAAGTTGCAATCAAAAACTGAGCGAATTGAACTTGAAAAGTACAAGTTAATCCAACAAAAATGTGTTTTAGAAAGAGAATTGCAAGATGCAGAATCTAAACTTGAACATGATGACAAAATGGGGACAGAATTGCAAAATAAAACCTCTAAACTCCAGAAGTTATCTATTCAAATAGCAGAATTACAAAATCAAATTTTTGAAGTGGAGTCAAGATACCAAAGGTTGCAATCAAAAACTGAGCGAATTGAATTTGAAAATTGCAAGTTAATCGAAGAAAGATATGTTTTAGAAAAAGATTTAAACACTGCCACTGAAAGCTGCAAGATCCTAAAAGACTGTTTGAAGCAAAGCACAGCTCAGACTCAAACAGCAGCTGAAGTAACACAAACTCAGCAAGCAGCCCAAGCACCCCACCTAGTGGCACAATCGGCAAATGCACAGCCGAGATCAAGTGTCAAGAATAAATTAATTCCTCTGCCAATCATTCAGACGAAGATACTGTTCCTACAAAGCGTAATACTAAATTAATTCAACTAGCCCCTTTAAAATGCAAACGGGTTAGAGTTGGAAGCAAGAAAATAGAGTTAGAAGGTGAAACTATCTCGAGAAACATATTTGATCATCAATGGACTCATGAACCAGCAGAGCCTGCAAAAATTGACGAATGGACCAAAAATCTCCCACATCCTAAAAAGGGTGGTATGTCCACATGGAATGGAATTCACAGATTAAAATCCATTTACAGTCTCCACCCATTTGATGGAGTACAAGTTCTAACTATCATGCTCGGTACTCATGTAATTTCAACCCTTAGAACTGAGGTGGAATTTGCCCTTGGAGACGATTTGCAAAATTTAGACGCTGGTTGGCTAGCAGTCAAGAATTGGCTATTAACATTCCGCCCCCCAACGACCGATTGGTCTAAGATCACATCTTGCATTCAAAAAAGTAATGAAGATATTCAGGATTTTGAGGACAGATTTTTACAGACTTGGATGGAATATTCGGGAATGACACTCGCAGAGGAAACTGACACATGGGATGCAAGCACTTTAAATCCATTAAAAACGGCTTTTGTAGCCGGTGTTAAACCTGATGTTTCTGATGCCTTGAATTTGGTTTTACCATCTTGGGCCAAAACTGGCACATACCGAGACATAGTTGACCGGTGCATTCAGATAGATCGCGGTTTACGCAATCGGACAAGCTCATCAGCAGTGACTAAAGCACCACCACAAGATTCAGGACAAACATGTACCCTGGCTCCATTAAAATCACGTAAGGAAAACATACCAGAATGTCTTTTCTGCGGTAAAGTAGGACACTGGATGGCAAAATGCTATCTTAAACCACAGATGGATTAGAGAGATGATAATGAGGTAGACAATTTTCACTACAATACATTTCCACCTCGTGGTCAACCACGTAATGCGCACAAACAAGATGCACCTAGGGTAACGTTCCAACAAGACAGACCCAGACTTACGTACCGGGATTCTAAAACCTCCCAACCTTATCCATGTGGGGAGGAACCTTACCCACGTAGGAAGGAGTCCTACCCATGGAGGGAGGAACCTTATCCATGTGGGGAGGAACCTTTAGATGTTTCTGTAAGAACAGAGAAGATGGTAAAAGAGGGGGGGGGGGTGTGGCATTGTTAATCAAGGAAAGTATTACGGCGGTAGAAAGGACGTTTGAGGACTCGTCTACTGAGGCAGTATGGGCCGAGGTTAGGAACAGGAGAGGAGAGGTCACCCTGTTGGGAGTTGTCTATAGACCTCCGAATAGATCCAGAGATGTAGAGGAAAGGATTGCAAAGATAATTCTCGACAGGAGCGAGAGTAACAGGGTAGTTGTTATGGGGGACTTTAACTTTCCAAATATTGACTGGAAATACTATAGTTCGAGTACTATAGATGGGTCAGTTTTTGTGCAGTGTGTGCAGGAGGGTTTTCTGACACAGTATGTAGACAGGCCAACAAGGGGCGAGGCCACATTGGATTTGGTACTAGGTAATGAACCCGGCCAGGTGTTAGATTTAGATGTAGGTGAGCACTTTGGTGATAGTGATCACAACTCGGTTATGTTTACTTTAGCAATGGGCAGGGATAGGTATATACCGCAAGGCAAGAATTATAGCTGGGGGAAAGGCAATTATGATGCTATTCGGCAAGATTTAGGATGTATAGGATGGGGAAGGAAACTGCAGAGGATGGGTACAATCGGAATGTGGAGCTTTTTCAAGGAACAGCTACTGCGTGTCCTTGATAAGTATGTACCTGTCAGGCAGGGAGGAAGTTGTCGAGCAAGGGAACCGTGGTTTACTAAGGAAGTTGAAGCACTTGTCAAGAGGAAGAAGAAGGCTTATGTTAGGATGAGACATGAAGGCTCAGTTAGGGCACTTGAGAGTTACAAGTTAGCCAGGAAGGACCTAAAGGGAGAGTTAAGAAGAGCGAGGAGAGGACACGAAAAGTCGTTGGCGGATAGGATCAAGGAAAACCCTAAGGATTTCTATAGGTATATCAGGAACAAAAGAATGACTCGAGTAAGATTAGGGCCAATCAAGGATTGTAGTGGAAAGTTGTGTGTGGAATCAGAGGAGATAGGGGAAGCGTTAAATGGATATTTTTCGTCAGTGTTTACACTGGAGAAAGACAATGTTGTCGAGGAGAACACTCAGGTTCAGTCGACCAGGCTAGATGGAATTGAGGTTCAAAAGGAGGAGGTGTTAGCAATTTTGGAAAATGTCAAAATAGATAAGTCCCCTGGGCCAGATGGGATTTATCCTAGGATTCTCTGGGAAGCCAGGGAGGAGATTGCAGAGCCTTTGTCCTTGATCTTTATGTCGTCTTTGTCGACAGGAATAGTGCCGGAAGACTGGAGGATAGCAAATGTTGTCCCCTTGTTCAAGAAGGGGAGTAGAGACAACCCTGGTAATTATAGACCTGTGAGCCTTACTTCGGTTGTGGGTAAAATGTTGGAAAAGGTTATAAGAGATAGGGTTTATAATCATCTTGAAAAGAACAAGTTGATTAGCGATAGTCAACACGGTTTTGTGAAGGGTAGGTCATGCCTCACAACCTTATTGAGTTTTTTGAGAAGGTGACCAAACAGGTGGATCAGGGTAAAGCTGTTGATGTGGTGTATATGGATTTCAGTAAGGCGTTTGGTAAGGTTCCCCACGGTAGGCTATTGCAGAAAATAAGGAAGTATGGGATTGAAGGTGATTTAGCGGTTTGGATCAGTAATTGGCTAGCTGAAAGAAGACAGAGGGTGGTGGTTGATGGAAAATGTTCATCCTGGAGTTCAGTTACTAGTGGTGTACTGCAAGGATCTGTTTTGGGGCCACTGCTGTTTGTCATTTTTATAAATGACCTGGAAGAGGGTGTAGAAGGATGGGTTAGTAAATTTGCAGATGACACGAAGGTCGGTGGAGTTGTGGATAGTGCTGAAGGATGTTATAGGATACAGAGGGACATAGATAAGCTGCAGAGCTGGGCTGAGAGGTGGCAGATGGAGTTTAATGCGGAAAAGTGTGAGGTGTTTCACTTTGGAAGGAGTAACAGGAATGCAGAGTACTGGGCTAATGGCAAGATTCTTGGTAGTGTAGATGAACAGAGAGATCTCGGCATCCAGGTACATAAATCCCTGAAAGTTGCCACCCAGGTTAATAGGGCTGTTAAGAAGGCATATGGTGTGCTAGCCTTTATAAGCAGGGGGATTGAGTTTCGGAACCACAAGGTCATGCTGCAGCTGTACATAACTCTGGTGCGGCCACACCTGGAGTACTGCGTGCAGTTCTGGTCACCACATTATAGGAAGGATGTGGAAGCTTTGGAAAGGGTTCAGAGGAGATTTACTAGGATGTTGCCTGGTATGGAGGGAAGGTCTTACGAGGAAAGGCTCAGGGAATTGAGGTTGTTTTCGTTAGAGAGGAGAAGGCTGAGAGGTGACTTAATAGAGACATATAAGATAGTCAGAGGGTTAGATAGGATGGACAGTGAGAGTCTTTTTCCTCGGATGGTGATGACCAACCCGAGGGGACATAGCTTTAAATTGAGGGGTGAGAGATATAGGACAGATGTCAGAGGCAGTTTCTTTACTCAGAGTGTAGTAGGGGTGTGGAACGCCCTGCCTGCAACAGTAGTAGACTCGCCAACTTTAAGGGCATTTAAGTGGTCACTGGATAGACATATGGATGAAAATGGAATAGTGTAGGTCAGATAGGCTTCAGATGGTTTCACAGGTCGGCGCAACATCGAGGGCCGAAGGGCCCGTACTGCGCTGTAATGTTCTATGTTCTATGTTCTATGTTCTTACCCATGTAGGGAGGAATCTTACCCACGTAGGGAGGAACCTTACCCACATGGGGACGAACCGTACCCACGTAGGAAGGAGTCTTATCCATGTAGGGAGGAACCTTATCCACGTAGGAAGGAGTCCTACCCATGGAGGGAGGAACCTTACCCATGTGGGGAGGAATCTTACCCACGTAGGGAGGAATCTTACCCACGTAGGGAGGAACCTTACCCACGTAGGGAGGAACCTTACCCACGTAGGGAGGAACCTTACCCACGTAGGGAGGAACCTTACCCACGTAGGGAGGAGTCCTACCCATGGAGGGAGGAACCTTACCCATGTGGGGAGGAACCTTACCCACGTAGGGAGGAATCTTACCCACGTAGGGAGGAATCTTACCCACGTAGGGAGGAACCTTACCCACGTAGGGAGGAATCTTACCCACGTAGGGAGGAACCTTACCCACATGGGGACGAACCGTACCCATGTAGGAATCTACACGATGATAACAATGCTATGAATGAAATGTTAAACAGCTGTCCTCCAGCTCAAAGACGTTCTCTGTATGATAATTCAAAAAACTACTAGACCCCACTCTTGATGATTCTCTCCATTTCTCTCTACATGCACTTTTGCAGCAGAAAGATGATGGATTATATATTTCATTAAGAGTGGAAGGTATTGATATCGATTTCCTATTTGATACTGGAGCTGAACTTACCTGTGTTACTGAACAGAATGCTGCTTTCTTTCCCCTAACTTCAGAGAAAATTGAAGCTTTTGCTGCAGGAGGAGACTCTGTCCCTCTTCGGAAGACTAAACCACTGCTCTTAGAATTTGGACCACATCAACTGATAGCGTCAATATGGGTAGGTCCGGTAACACAAGCACTTCTAGGTATGGACATCTTATCACAACTAAATTCTTCATTCAATTTCAATAATGGGAAAATTACCTGGTCCATTAGAAACATAAGAAAAGATGAAATACAACATCATCCAATTTGGGCAATTGACAAAAATGATTGTGGTCTTTTGAAAATGGAACCAGTTACTTTCATGGGATCAGCTCCACCTTGTACCAAACAATACCCCATTAGCAAAACGTCAATTCAAGGTATTCTATACCTATAATAAAACAACTTGAAGAAAGGGATATTTTAGTGCGTATTCACAGTTCATCAAACAGCCCTGTATGGCCTGTGAAAAAGGCTAATGGTACATGGCGCCTTACTATTGACTACAGAAAGGCAAATCAATTCATTGTCAGAAAAGCTCCTTTAGTGGCAGATCCGTCTACAATTTTTAACTCTTTAACTCCTGACCTTCAATGGTTTTCAGTCATTGATATGGCAAATGGCTTCTGGTCAGTACCATTAGCTAAACAAGTACAACCATGGTTTGCTTTTACAGTCAATCAACAACAGTACACATGGACTAGACTACCGCAAGGTTTTCACAATAGCCCAACTGTTTACCACATGGCTCTGCAGAATCACATCAGGCAACTGCCTGATCTGCCTTCAACCATTATTCAGTATGTAGATGATGTTCTGTTAGCCTCCATCAATAAAGATGACCATGAAAAGGACTTATGGGTGGTCTTGGACCACCTCAGTACTAATGGTCAAGGAAGTTTGCCCTCAGCTACATCAGCTCAGCAGGCCGAATTAAAGGCACTTACAGAAGCATGTCATATGGCAAGAGATAAAACTGCTAACATCTATACTGACTCCAGATATGGTTTTGGAGTAGCACATGCTTTTGGCCAACTGTGGAGAAAGAGAGGATTTCTCACAACAGCAGGTACACCTATCCGAAATGGAAAGGAAGTACGAGATCTTCTAGAAGCTATGACCTTGCCCAAAGAAGTATCAGTTCTAAAATGTAAAGCCCATACTCATGAGGACACTATGGAAGCAAGAGGAAATGCTCTTGCAGACCAAGCAGCAAGGGAAGCTGCCTCCCTTTGTGCCTCTCATTGGCATCAGCAATCCAGTCACATTTACAAATTGGGAGTAACCACCTTATTACATGATTTACGTGAAATGCAGAGTGATTGTACAAAGGAAGAAAAATGGACATGGTTAGAATCAGGTATTCAACTGTATGATGATGAAATTTGGAGAGAAGTTCAAACTTGTAAACCAGCCGCACCGCAATCACTAATGCCCTTCTTAGCTCAACAAATTCATTCATGGGGACACATATCACCTCAACAAATGATGGATCGATTTGAAATCATCACAGGCAGACCAATGTCTCTGCCAGGAACTATTGACTTGCGGAAAGCAGACTGTCATTTAATGAGTGATGCTTTGCTGTCTTACTGTCAAAATCTAACAAATGCTGTTAGCTCTGCTTCTCAACAGGTGTTAGCTGCGTGGGGTGATCCTCCGGAGGGTGGACATGACCTGGTGCCCGGTGAAGAAGTGTACGTCAAAAAGCTGCAAAAGGAACCTTTGGGATCAAAGTGGGAAGGTCCTTTCGTAATCCTTCTCACCACCCAATCCGCTGTTAAGTCAAAAGGAAAGAAAAGTTGGATTCACGCATCGCACGTGAAGCGCGCGTACAAGTAAAATGTTTGCCACAATTTTAATTTTCAGTTATTTGATTGACTTTGTGAATGTTGTATCAGAAATGAATAAGAACACATTCCTTTACACAGCTAAGATATATGCTGAAAACTTTAACATTTCTAATTGTTGGGTATGCATTGCAACCCCTACTAACTCAGGGGATGGTATTCCCTTTCTAACTATTCCCTTTAATGCTTCAGAAACAGCAGAATGGTACATCTATCAAAGTGTCCCTCGCTCTGTGGTGACCCGTTCTGGAGCATATACATGTGAAAATGGGAGGTACCAGGTTGACATCCAAAAATCTATTAACTTATGGAAATCTGCAGGCTATCCACTAAACACCTTTTCAGGATGGCATCAACTTCAATTTAACCCTGACAACAAACCTCAACATCTTAAACCTCCCAACTAATATTAAACAAAAAGGATCAATTTGCCTCATCAGTAAGGACCCTAAAGGGATACCAATGGGTAATAGTAATTGTACTAACTATGTAGATGTTAACACAGCTTTTAAATGTACAAACGACCGCTTAGAAAGAGTTATGCGGTCCTCAAGGATAACAGGCATACCTAACCTCAGAAATAATAAAACATTCGAAGACCAATGGCTCTTAGAATATATTTACTCATATTCTGCTTATAATGGAACTTATTTTATTTGTGATGATAAAGCATATCCCAAGTAATGTTACATTGTGAAGATGGACGGCTTGTTATCAAATCAAATGTGTTTGAGTGTAACCCAAACCAATTAGGATTATATTGGGGTGTGATCGGATCGCTTAAGACAGATATGAAATAGTATATCCATGGATGATTTGGCCACCATTTTAGTAAAAAGAAAAAGAAAAGAAAAGAAAGGAAAGAAAGGAGAAGAAGGAAAGGAAAAGCAGAGAGAAAGACAGAAAGGAACAGCAGAGAGGTGGAGAGAGAGACAGAGAGAAAGACAGAGAGCCAGAGCGAGAGACAGAAAGAGCCATAAAGTAAAGGAAGAGAATTAGAAAAGAGTTCTGTATTCATATTTCATTTTCATACTTTGACTTCAGACTTTGACTTTTAAAGTTGTGTTCAGGCTCAGAAGATAATTCCTGTGATTCTTTGAAGAAAATCAAATTGTCTACAAACTACCTTTTAAATGATTTTCAAGTTGTAACCAATGAACTCCAAATAAAACAATTCTTATTTGCACCTGACAAGTTTTTAAACTTGATTTTCTACTGAGTTTCAGCAATGTCTCACCAACAACCGGTAACCCTGAATTGAATTGAACAAAAACTTCAATCTCCCTCCATTTTCCGACCATGCTTCATACGCACTTAACAAGTCATCTTTCTTATAAATCTGATCCATATAATGTAATAAAGTCGCCAGACCTTCTTCTGAGTCTAACTCTTCCAATTCCAGCTCGGAAAGCACTTTGCTTCGTATTTCACTGCCATAAGGTAGAGAAAGAGCCAATGCCATACCTTGTTTCCTCTTTCCCAAAGCAGTTACCTTAGTCCACATAACTACTGCACTTCTCCATTGACCGTACAATCCCCTTTCAGAAGGTAAGGGAGGGTAGTCATACCCAGCCATCTTTAACCTCGGTTCAGCCATATATCTTTGTTTTCTCACTTACTCCTTGGTTTGATCTGGAAAAAGTTGTGTTCCTGTTTCACCAACACACTTTTATTTCTTCCAACAGACTCTGTACAAAACTCTAACTGCACATCACCAGACCCAGAGGCCACCTGAAGCCCCTTCACATATCAGTGTCAATTATTGGACACTTAACATAAATGAGACAACTAATTGTAATGTCGTTTAACCCATTACTTAATGGAAACAGTGCTAACCACTATGCTACCGTGCCGCTCATGATTTCTAAATGGTTTCTAAATTCCAGGTTGTGGCCAAAACACCAAAAAACATTTCCATAGTTAATCAGCTGGGGGGTTTCTTCAACACCGTGATGTTCCCGTAGCTGAACGTTATTCAAAACCATCCCTTTGAAACTGTATAAAAATCTCTGTGCTCTCTGCTCAAACTGCAGATCGAGCTGAAGGTGCTGACGGTCATTCAGTGAATTCACCAGAACATAGAACATAGAACGATACAGCGCAGTACAGGCCCTTCGGCCCTCGATGTTGCACCGACATGGAAAAAAAAAACTAAAGGCCATCTAACCTACACTATGCCCTTATCATCCATATGCTTATCCAATAAATTTTTAAATGCCCTCAATGTTGGCGAGTTCACTACTGTTGCAGGTAGGGCATTCCACGGCCTCACCACTCTTTGCGTAAAAAACCCACCTCTGACCTCTGTCCTATATCTATTACCCCTCAATTTAAGGCTATGTCCCCTCGTGCTAGCCACCTCCATCCGCGGGAGAAGGCTCTCGCTGTCCACCCTATCTAACCCTCTGATCATTTTGTATGCCTCTATTAAGTCACCTCTTAACCTTCTTCTCTCTAAGGAAAACAACCTCAAGTCCATCAGCCTTTCCTCATAAGATTTTCCCTCCATACCAGGCAACATCCTGGTAAATCTCCTCTGCACCCGTTCCAAAGCTTCCACGTCCTTCCTATAATGAGGCGACCAGAACTGTATGCAATACTCCAAATGCGGCCGTACCAGAGTTTGGTACAGCTGCATCATGACCTCATGGCTCCGGAACTCAATCCCTCTACCAATAAAGGCCAACACACCATAGGCCTTCTTCACAACCCTATCAACCTGGGTGGCAACTTTCAGGGATCTATGTACATGGACACCGAGATCCCTCTGCTCATCCACACTACCAAGAATTTTACCATTAGCCAAATATTCCGCATTCCTGTTATTCTTTCCAAAGTGAATCACCTCACACTTCTCCACATTAAACTCCATTTGCCACCTCTCAGCCCAGCTCTGCAGCTTATCTATGTCCCTCTGTAACCTGCAACATCCTTCCGCACTGTCTACAACTCCACCGACTTTAGTGTCGTCTGCAAATTTACTCACCCATCCTTCTGCGCCCTCCTCTAGGTCATTTATAAAAATGACAAACAGCAACGGACCCAGAACAGATCCTTGTGGTACGCCACTCGTAACTGAACTCCATTCTGAACATTTCCCATCAACTACCACTCTCTGTCTTCTTTCAACTAGCCAATTTCTGATCCACATCTCTAAATCACCCTCAATCCCCAGCCTCCGTATTTTCTGCAATAGCCGACCGTGGGGAACCTTATCAAACGCTTTACTGAAGTCCATATACACCACATCAACTGCTCTACCCTCGTCTACCTGTTCAGTCACCTTCTCAAAGAACTCGATAAGGTTTGTGAGGCATGACCTACCCTTCACAAAACCATGCTGACTATCCCTAATCATATTATTCCTATCTAGATGATTATAAATCGTATCTTTTATAATCCTCTCCAAGACTTTACCCACCACAGACGTTAGGCTCACCGGCCTATAGTTACCGGGGTTATCTCTACTCCCCTTCTTGAACAAAGGGACCACATTTGCTATCCTCCAGTCCTCTGGCACTATTCCTGTAGCCAATGATGACCTAAAAATCAAAGCCAAAGGCTCAGCAATCTCTTCCCTGGCTTCCCAGAGAATCCTAGGATAAATCCCATCCGGCCCCGGGGACTTATCTATTTTCACCTTGTCCAGAATTGCCAACACTTCTTCCCTACGCACCTCAATGCCATCTATTCTAATAGCCTGGGTCTCAGCATTCTCCTCCACAATATTATCTTTTTCTTGAGTGAATACTGACGAAAAGTATTCATTTAGTATCTCGCTTATCTCCTCAGCCTCCACACACAACTTCCCACCACTGTCCTTGACTGGCCCTACTCTTACCTTAGTCATTCTTTTATTCCTGACATACCTATAGAAAGCTTTTGGGTTTTCCTTGATCCTACCTGCCAAAGACTTCTCATGTCCCCTCCTTGCTCGTCTCAGCTCTCTCTTTAGATCCTTCCTCGCTTCCTTGTAACTATCAAGCGCCCCAACTGAAACTTCACGCCTCATCTTCACATAGGCCTCCTTCTTCCTCTTAACAAGAGATTCCACTTCTTTGGTAAACCACGGTTCCCTCGCTCGACCCCTTCCTCCCTGCCTGACTGGTACGTACTTATCAAGAACATGCAATAGCTGTTCCTTGAACAAGCTCCACATATCCAGTGTGCCCAACCCTTGCAGCCTACTTCTCCAACCAACACATCCTAAGTCATGTCTAATGGCATCATAATTGCCCTTCCCCCAGCTATAACTCTTGCTCTGCGGGGTATACTTATCCCTTTCCATCACTAACGTAAAGGTCACCGAATTGTGGTCACTGTCTCCAAAGTGTTCACCTACCTCCAGATCTAACACCTGGCCTGGTTCATTACCCAAAACCAAATCCAAAGTGGCCTCACCTCTTGTTGGCCTGTCAACATATTGTGTCAGAAAACCCTCCTGCACACATTGTACAAAGAACGACCCATCCAATGTACTCGAACTATATCTTTTCCAGTCAATATTAGGAAAGTTAAAGTCTCCCATAACAACTACCCTGTTACTTTCGCTCTTTTCCAGAATCATCTTCGCCATCCTTTCCTCTACATCCCTAGAACTATTAGGTGGCCTATAGAAAACTCCCAACAGGGTGACCTCTCCTTTCCTGTTTCTAACCTCAGCCCATACTACCTCGGAAGAAGAGTCCCCATCTTGCATCCTTTCTACCACCGTAATACTGTCCTTGACTAGCAGCGCCACACCTCCCCCTCTTTTGCCCCCTTCTCTGACCTTACTAAAGCACCTAAACCCCGGAACCTGCAACAACCATTCCTGTCCCTGCTCTATCCATGTCTCTGAAATGGCCACAACATCGAAGTCCCAGGTACCAACCCATGCTGCCAGTTCCCCTACCTTATTTCGTATACTCCTGGCATTGAAATAGACACACTTCAAACCACAGACCTGAACACTGCCGCCCTCCTGCGAAGTCAAAACTGTGCTCCTGACCTCTCTACTCTCAATCTCTCGCACCCCAAAACTACAATCCAGGTTCCCATGCCCCTGCTGAATTAGTTTAAACCCCCCCAAAGAGTACTAACAAATCTCCCCCCCAGGATATTGGTGCCCCTCAGGTTCAGATGTAGACCATCCTGTCTATAGAGGTCCCACCTTCCCCAGAAAGAGCCCCAGTTATCCAGAAATCTGAATCCCTCCCGCCTGCACCATCCCTGTAGCCACGTGTTTAATTGCTCTCTCTCCCTATTCCTCATCTCACTATCACGTGGCACGGGCAACAACCCAGAGATAACAACTCTGTTTGTTCTCGCTCTGAGCTTCCATCCTAGCTCCCTAAAGGCCTGCCTGACATCCTTGTCCCCTTTCCTACCTATGTCGTTAGTGCCAATGTGGACTACGACTTGGGGCTGCTCCCCCTCCCCCTTAAGGACCCGGAAAACACGATCCGAGACATCACGTACCCTTGCACCTGGGAGGCAACATACCAAACGTGAGTCTCTCTCGCTCCCACAAAATCTCCTATCTGTGCCCCTGACTATTGAGTCCCCAATTACTAATGTTCTACTCCTTTCCCCCCTTCCCTTCTGAGCAACAGGGACAGACTCCGTGCCAGAGGCCCGTACCCCATGGCTTACCCCTGGTAAGTCGTCCCCCCCACAAGTATCCAAAACGGTATACTTGTTACTCAGGGGAACGACCGCAGGGGGTCCCTGCACTGACTGCTTCTTCCCAATCCCTCTTACAGTTACCCATCTATCTCCAGTCTTTGGTGTAACTACTTCCCTGAAGCTCCTATCTATGACCCCCTCTGCCTCCCGAATGATCCGAAGTTCATCCAGCTCAAGCTCCAGGTCCCTAACACGGTTTTTGAGGAGCTGGAGTTGGGTGCACTTCCCACAGATGAAATCAGCAGGGACACTGACGGCGTCCCTCACCTCAAACATTCTGCAGGAGGAGCATTGTACTGCCTTCCCTGACATCCCCTCTAGATTAAAAAAAAACAAGAAAAAGAAAAAGAACGGAAGAGCTTACCTGATATTACCTCAAACCCTGATCCCGCTGAAAGGTAAGCAAATTTAAAGGCACTCACTGACCTTCACGACAGGCCCCTGCTCCCGCTTCCCAACCACCGTGGGGTGGGGGGGTTGGTTAGAGGAGGAGGTAGGGTGGGAAACACTCACAAAGTGTTTCGGGTTTAACGGGGCCTCACGGTAGCATGGTGGTTAGCATCAATGCTTCACAGCTCCAGGGTCCCAGGTTCGATTCCCGGCTGGGTCACTGTCTGTGTGGAGTCTGCACGTCCTCCCCGTGTGTGCGTGGGTTTCCTCCGGGTGCTCCGGTTTCCTCCCACAGTCCAAAGATGTGCGGGTTAGGTGAATTGGCCATGCTAAAATTGCCCGTAGTGTAAGGTTAATGGGGGGGATTGTTGGGTTACGGGTATACGGGTTACGTGGGTTTAAGTAGGGTGATCATTGCTCGGCACAACATCGAGGGCCGAAGGGCCTGTTCTGTGCTGTACTGTTCTATGTTCTATGTTCTAACTGTCACTTGCCAACAGCCCCTCCACAAACCACCTTCAACTTAGGCTGACCGCACTGCACGTATGCAAATTTCCCCAGAACAGCTGATCAGTAGCTCTGCTCTGCTGCCCTCTGCTGGTTGCTTGCCTTTATTCAAACTCCTTGGGTCTTCTTCGCAGGTTCACCTTCAACTTAGGCTGACCGCACTGCACGTATGCAAATTTCCCCAGAACAGCTGATCAGTAGCTCTGCTCTGCTGCCCTCTGCTGGTTGCTTGCCTTTATTCAAACTCCTTGGGTCTTCTTCGCAGGTTCACCTTCAACTTAGGCTGACCGCACTGCACGTATGCAAATTTCCCCAGAACAGCTGATCAGTAGCTCTGCTCTGCTGCCCTCTGCTGGTTGCTTGCCTTTATTCAAACTCCTTGGGTCTTCTTCGCAGGTTCACCTTCAACTTAGGCTGACCGCACTGCACGTATGCAAATTTCCCCAGAACAGCTGATCAGTAGCTCTGCTCTGCTGCCCTCTGCTGGTTCTAAGAGACCTGTACCTACACCAAGATGCTGAGAATCTTCTTAACCGTGTCTGTCCTCTTCTGGCACCAACTCAATGCGTAGAACGTGGCAGACAAGGTGATCGGGATCTGTGAAGAAAATGACTGCCAGAAACCTTCAATAATCATCAAGGACAAGGTAAGTATAATTAGAACAATAATCTGTATTAGTGTCACAAGTAGGCTTACATAAACACTGCAATGCAGTTACTGTGAAAAGCCCCTAGTTGCCACATTCCGGCGCCTGTTCGGGTCACAGAGGGAGAATTCAGAATGTCCAATACACCTAACAGCACGTCTTTCGGGACTTGTGGGAGGAAACTGGAGCACCCGGAGGAAACCCACGCAGACACGGGGAGAACGTGCAGACTCCACACAGACAGTGACCCAAGCCGGGAATCGAACCTGGGACCCTGGCACGGTGAAGCCACAGTGCTAGCCACTATGCTGCCGTGCTGCCCCTCAGTTTGCTGCTCTCTGTAATGTTCGTACCCAGTGGAAATTATTTAATGCCTGTATTTTAGGGTCGAGTCCCCTTTACTCTCTTTACTGTCAAACATCTGTGTCACTCAGGCAGGGAGGCTTGTCAATGCTGAGTGTGTGAACTGGAATAAACAGTGAAATATCTGCCCCGGGAGGTTCAGACATCCTGGGACCCGGCACTCACACAGTTAATGATTTCTAAATTCAAGGCTGGGATCAGGAAAGTATTCTGAGGGACAGAATCTATCTGTACTTTAGACACGGATTAATCAGGAATAGTCAGCGTGGATTTGTTAAGGGAAGGTCTTTCCTGACGAATACAGTAGAATTATTTGAGGCAGGAACCAGGAATGCATTTGGAGTGGCCGATATGGACTTTAGCCAGGCTGTTGATAGGGTCCCTCGTGGCAGACTGATCAAGTCAGGGCCCATGGGACCCAAGGCAAAGAGACACATTGGCCACAGGGCAGCGGGAGCATAAATAAATGGGAATGGATGGGAATGACCCCTTTGCTCAGCACTCCCGGGATTCTCTGTCCCTGAGAGTCACGTTGGAATGTTTGCCCCATTGGTCAGGCCCACCACACCTGGGCCCAGATAGTAGGGACCAAGTGAGCCCATCCGCAGCCCAGCCCACCCCCCATCGGCCCTCACCCCCCCTCCACATCCGCAGCCCAGCCCACCCCCCATCAGCCCTCACCCCCCCTCCCCACCACACAGCCCCTCCCACCCCCATCAGCCCTCACCCCCCCTCCCCACCACACAGCCCAGCCCACCCCCATCAGCCCTCACCCCCCCTCCCCATCAGCCCTCACCCCCCCTCCCCATCAGCCCTCACCCCCCCATCAGCCCTCACCCCCCCTCCCCACCACACAGCCCCTTCCACCCCCATCAGCCCTCACCCCCCCTCCCCACCACACAGCCCCTCCCACCCCCATCAGCCCTCACCCCCCCTCCCCATCAGCCCTCACCCCCCCTCCCCACCACACAGCCCAGCCCACCCCCATCAGCCCTCACCCCCCCTCCCCACCACACAGCCCAGCCCACCCCATCAGCCCTCACCCCCCCTCCCATCCGCAGCCCAGCCCACCCCCATCAGCCCTCACCCCCCCTCCCCACCACACAGCCCCTCCCACCCCCCATCAGCCCTCACCCCCCCATCAGCCCTCACCTCCCCTCCCCACCACACAGCCCCTCCCACCCCCATCAGCCCTCACCCCCCCTCCCCACCACACAGCCCCTCCCACCCCCATCAGCCCTCACCCCCCCTCCCCACCACACAGCCCCGCCCACCCCCTTCAGCCCTCACCCCCCCTCCCCATCAGCCCTCACCCCCCCCTCCCCACCACACAGCCTAGCCCACCCCCATCAGCCCTCACCCCCCCCTCCCCACCACACAGCCCCTCCCACCCCAACAGCCCTCACCCCCCCTCCCCACCACACAGCCCAGCCCACCCCATCAGCCCTCACCGCCCCCCTCTCCACCACACAGCCCAGCCCACCCCCATCAGCCCTCACCCCCCCTCCCCACCACACAGCCCAGCCCACCCCCATCAGCCCTCACCCCCCCTCCCCAGCACACAGCCCAGCCCACCCCCATCAGCACTCACCCCCCCTCCCCACCACACAGCCCCTCCCTCCTCATCAGCCCTCACCCCCCCTCCCCACCAAACAGCCCAGCCCACCCCCATCAGCCCTCACCCCCCTCCCCACCACACAGCCCCTCCCCCCCATCTGCCCTCACCCCCCCTCCCCACCACACAGCCCAGCCCACCCCCATCAGCCCTCACCCCCCTCCCCACCACACAGCCCAGCCCACCCCCATCAGCCCTCACCCCCCCCTCCCCACCATACAGCCCAGCCCACCCCCATCAGCCCTCACCCCCCCTCCCCACCACACAGCCCCTCCCACCCCCCAATCAGCCCTCACCCCCCCCTCCCACCACACAGCCCAGCCCACCCCCATCAGCCCTCACCCCCCTCCCCATCACACAGCCCAGCCCACCCCCATCAGCCCTCACCCCCCCTCCCAATCACACAGCCCAGCCCACCCCCATCAGCCCTCACCCCCCTCCCCACCACACAGCCCCTCCCACCCCCATCAGCCCTCACCCCCCCTCCCCATCAGCCCTCACCCTCCCTCCCCATTAGCCCTCACCCCCCTCCCCACCACACAGCCCCTCCCTCCCCATCAGCCCTCACCCCCCTCCCCACCACACAGCCCAGCCCACCCCCATCAGCCCTCACCCCCTCCCCATCAGCCCTCACCCCCCTCCCCACCACACTGCCCCTCCCCCCCCATCTGCCCTCACCCCCCCTCCCCACCACACAGCCCAGCCCACCCCCATCAGCCCTCACACCCCCTCCCCACCACACAGCCCCTCCCACCCCCCACCCCCGCCCCCCCCCCCATCAGCCCTCACCCCCCCTCCCCATCAGCCTTCACCCACCCCTCCCCACCACACAGCCCAGCCCACCCCAATCAGCCCTCACCCCCCTCCCCATTAGCCCTCACAATCCTTCCTCTCTGGCAGCAGGGGGAGTCTCCCTATCACAGGGGTCTCTGTGGGGGGTCTCCCTATCACAGGGGTCTCTGTGGGGGGGTCTCCCTATCACAGGGGTCTCTGTGGGGGAGTCTCCCTATCACAGGGGTCTCTGTGGGGGGGTCTCCCTATCACAGGGGTCTCTGTGGGGGGGGGTCTCCCTATCACAGGGGTCTCTGTGGGGGAGTCTCCCTATCACAGGGGTCTCTGTGTGGTGGGGGGGGTCTCCCTATCACAGGGGTCTCTGTGGGGGGGGGTCCCTATCACAGGGGTCTCTGTGGGGGGGGTCCCTATCACAGGGGTCTCTGTGGGGGGGGGGTCCCTATCATTGAAAACAGCGCGGGAGGAGAGACAGCCGGGACATTGAAAACAGCGCGAGAGGTAAGACAGCCGGGACATTGAAAACAGCGCGAGAGGAGAGACAGCCAGGACATTGAAAACAGCGCGAGAGGAGAGACAGCCGGGACATTGAAAACAGCGCGAGAGGGGAGACAGTCGGGACATTGAAAACAGCGCGAGAGGAGGGAGAGCCGGGACATTGAAAACAGCGCGAGAGGAGAGACAGCCGGGACATTGAAAACAGCGCGAGAGGAGAGACAGCCAGGACATTGAAAACAGCGCGAGAGGAGAGACAGCCAGGACATTGAAAACAGCGCGAGAGGAGAGACAGCCGGGACATTGAAAACAGCGCGAGAGGAGGGAGAGCCGGGACATTGAAAACAGCGCGAGAGGAGGGAGAGCCGGGACATTGAAAACAGCGCGAGAGGAGAGACAGCTGGGACATTGAAAAGAGCGCGAGAGGAGAGACAGTCGGGACATTGAAAACAGCGCGAGAGGAGAGACAGCCAGGACATTGAAAACAGCGCGAGAGGTAAGACAGCCGGGACATTGAAAACAGCGCGAGAGGAGAGACAGCCGGGACATTGAAAACAGCGCGAGAGGTAAGACAGCCGGGACATTGAAAACAGCGCGAGAGGAGGGAGAGCCGGGACATTGAAAACAGCGCGAGAGGAGAGACAGCCAGGACATTGAAAACAGCGCGAGAGGAGAGACAGCCGGGACATTGAAAACAGCGCGAGAGGAGAGACAGCCAGGACATTGAAAACAGCGCGAGAGGAGAGACAGCCGGGACATTGAAAACAGCGCGAGAGGTAAGACAGCCGGGACATTGAAAACAGCGCGAGAGGAGAGACAGCCGGGACATTGAAAACAGCGCGAGAGGAGAGACAGCCGGGACATTGAAAACAGCGCGAGAGGTAAGACAGCCGGGACATTGAAAACAGCGCGAGAGGTAAGACAGCCGGGACATTGAAAACAGTGCGAGAGGTAAGACAGTCGGGACATTGAAAACAGCGCGAGAGGAGAGACAGCCGGGACATTGAAAACAGCGCGAGAGGAGAGGCAGCCAGGACATTGAAAACAGCGCGAGAGGAGAGGCAGCCGGGACATTGAAAACAGCGCGAGCGGAGAGGCAGCCGGGACATTGAAAACAGCGCGGGAGGAGAGACAGCCAGGACATTGAAAAGAGCGCGGGAGGAGAGACAGCCAGGACATTGAAAACAGCGCGAGAGGAGAGACAGCCGGGACATTGAAAACAGCGCGAGAGGAGAGACAGCCGGGACATTGAAAACAGCGCGGGAGGAGAGACAGCCGGGACATTGAAAACAGCGCGAGAGGTAAGACAGCCGGGACATTGAAAACAGCGCGAGAGGAGAGACAGAAGGGACATTGAAAACAGCGCGAGAGGAGAGACAGCCGGGACATTGAAAACAGCGCGAGAGGAGAGACAGCCAGGACATTGAAAACAGCGCGAGAGGAGAGACAGCCAGGACATTGAAAACAGCGCGAGAGGAGAGACAGCCAGGACATTGAAAACAGCGCGAGAGGAGAGACAGCCAGGACATTGAAAACAGCGCGAGGGGTAAGACAGTCGGGACATTGAAAACAGCGCGAGAGGTAAGACAGCCAGGACATTGAAAACAGCGCGAGAGGAGAGACAGCCGGGACATTGAAAACAGCGCGAGAGGAGAGACAGCCGGGACATTGAAAACAGCGCGAGAGGAGAGGCAGCCGGGACATTGAAAAGAGCGCGAGAGGTAAGACAGCCGGGACATTGAAAACAGCGCGAGAGGAGAGGCAGCCGGGACATTGAAAAGAGCGCGAGAGGTAAGACAGCCGGGACATTGAAAACAGCGCGAGAGGAGAGACAGCCGGGACATTGAAAACAGCGCGAGAGGTAAGACAGCCGGGACATTGAAAACAGCGTGAGAG